>NW_009719875.1:0-24174 GCF_000703405.1 Apaloderma vittatum
TCCTTAGAACAGAAGAGACACAGAATACGGTCCCTAGGAACTTGTGAGGGTGCTGTGGAGGACAAGGAGGACTTGAGACACCACTGTGGCAACAGTGTGGTGGCCTCCACACTTTGTAAAGGATCCTTTGACCCTGCAGCCTCCAGAT
The DNA here is from genome assembly GCF_000703405.1 of Apaloderma vittatum. Taxonomy (NCBI): domain Eukaryota; kingdom Metazoa; phylum Chordata; class Aves; order Trogoniformes; family Trogonidae; genus Apaloderma; species Apaloderma vittatum. The sequence continues at coordinate 149 of NW_009719875.1, forward strand.
TACACCTCCAGTCCTGGGCATGACAGCCCCTTTGCACAGGCCCTCTGGGAAGGAAACAACTGGTTGCAAATCTTCATGCAAAGAGAGCGACTGGGGCTGTGAAATCAGTCCAAGAAACTTCTCCTCCTTCTCCCTCCTTTTTTTTTGATTGAAAAGGATGTTTGTAACTACTTTCCTAAAGCAACTTCTCATTTGTAGTTTCCACACACAAGCATCTGTGTGACAAAGTTGGAGGCTGGGATTGCAAACTTGGCCTCTCTGATTGCTTGCCCCACTGGGGCTTTCCAGAAAAATGAGCTGTTTATCTCAGGAGGGTAACCCAGTGAGTCAGGTTTTAAATTAATACTGTATTAAAAATAAACAAGTCTTTTACTGGTGACAGCAAGGGCAGAGGATGTTAGGTACATCCTTTGCTGCCAACTATTGAATATTCGTGCATCCACTTGAAGAAGGAGGTCTTTCACTTAATTCTTCTTAAAAATGAGATGCTTAAAGGCAGGAGTGCCTGGTAGATAACTATTTGATTTGTAATGGTCTCTCTTTCTGGTTCATGTGTTGGAAATCCCATTTGTTTTTCTGATCTAAAAGCATTGAAGAAAAGAGGTTAGGAACCTTGAAAGAGAGATCCTCAGCTTCACATTAAATCACTATCTAAAATGTTGACTCACTATACTAACAAAAACTGGGACGCTGTAATATCTTTCTGTTGGTCTCTCATAAATATATTTTCCTGTGCTTCTAAACAGTTCCAACAGATTTGTCTGAGCCTTTTACTCACACACAGAAATGGCAAAGGCACCCCCAGGCCTCCTTGGAAACTCACAAGAAGCCCATGGTAATACTGCCTTGTCAGTGGTACTGTCAGTTGCTGGGAGGACTATGAGACACAAAAAGGTATTTACCTTCTGTTGCTGGTAAACATTTGTGAGAGGAGCAACTTGACAGTCTTTGTGGGCACCAAAGACTTTACACAAGGAGCAGGTGGGCATTTCACAGTTCAAACAATAGATATTAATTCTCTCATCTTCGTGCTCTTCACACATTGGCTGGTCACACTTCCTTTCGGGCCTGGAAAACAAGAAAACAAGTTTAAAACAGACTTGGTGCTCTTGAGTTTCTGATGACAGTTAAGGGTATCAGCATGAAGTACGGTACATTTTTACAGCAGTGCCCAAGGCTGACCTGAATATGCAGCACAAACTTAAAACTGCCACATGCGATGACTAAATACACAGTGGTACAGCTTAACGTCCTCGCAAGAGGATGTGATGGTAATATAGCAACATGACTTCATATGGGGATCCCAGCTCACAGTGCAACTGAACACTCTCTCATATTTAAAAATGTAGATAACCTCCCTAAGACTGATCTCAGACTACTCGTGTACTTAAATTAGCATCTAACATCTGTCTGAAACATACGTAATTTCTTTTGGGTTCATCATGCAAAATGTCAGGCACTGGTCCTTAATGTAGTAAAGCTCTTATGCAGGGAACTAATTTGAAGAAAGAGTTGTAGGTATTGATGGACCTTTATGCCTCTATCTCTATATCTCTGCTGATGAGATTTTCGAGGCCGGGGTCAGGACTGTCAATATCAAACAAGACTGAGTCCCCACAGCTTTTAGACTAGGACAGCAACCAAAATAAGATCTCATGCAAATTAATTTTAGCCTAGTGGCTTGTGCCTAGCTTGTACAGTGTCAAACTTCTTAACAGTAGGTAATCTGGTTGTATCCATCACCAAGAATCATGGAAACATAGAATCACAGAATCACAGGAATATTTTCATAGAATCATAGAATGGTTTGAGTTTAAGAGACTTTTAAAGATCACCCAGTTCCAACCCCCTGCCATGGACAGGGACACCTCCCACTAGACTAGGTTGCTCAAAGACCCATCCAGCCTGGCCTTGAACAGTTTCAGGGATGAGGCATCTACATGTTGGACAACATATTCCAGTGCCTCACCATTCTCCCAATAAAGAGCTTCTTCCTAATCTCCAGTCTAAATCTATCCTGCTCCAATTTAAAACCATTGCCCCTCATCCTATTACTACATGCCCTTATAAACAGTCCCTTCCCAGCTCTTACTCCTATCCTGTGCTGAGTCAGGAACTGCAAACAGACTAAAGCTCAGTCCTGATCTTTTCTTCACCAAAATGATTTAGCCATATACACACAAGTCAATTCCTGCTATTTTAGGAACTAATTGAGTTGTAGCTTCCTTTAAATGAGGCACTTAACTGGTATTCCCAGTGTAAGTGAAAGCTCTGGTCCAGTCTGTGTGGGCAGGCTGATGGTTTTCTAAGTCCACACTTCAGGCTTAGCACCCTGAGCATGTCTGTGGCAAGTGTGTGGGTGTGTGAGAACGTGGTACCAGAGGACAAGGTCAGTAGATGGGTGCAGGGAGTGTGTCTGGAGGTTCAAGCTTCCAAAAGGTGCCACTCCTACTGTGGCAATGCTAAATATTTCCAACATAAGACATTATTCTCTTCTCCTACCATTTGGAAGGAGAACTGTGACTTTCCTGTAGCAGGTAGAGCAATGGCATCATAGAACTGTATCTTTTCATCATTAAATAGAAAATATTTTCCAAAACTATAGAATTTAATGGAATTACATGGAAACACACTTTTTAAAAAGGCAATCTACAGAGCTCTGTAGCAAGGAGGCAACCAGTCATTCTATTAAAGTTTAAAAAAGTATGGAAAAATCATTATTTCAGATATTACAGTTTGGTATAGTGGACATGGCATTTATTTTTTAATGACAATGAACAGGTTTTAAAAAAAGACCAAGCATCAAAGAAAATGTCTTCTGCATTCATGTTTTTTTAAATGTTGAGAGGTCACTAGAATTTAAATGATTCATATGAAAAATCTGTAATCTGTTACATAACATGATATACCAGAATAAAACAAGATGGACACTTCGAAAGGAAGTCTGTATTATTTGGGTCAGTTTTCCAGCATACGTTTATATAAGGCGCTCAGTGTGTCAAATCCACATCATTTCAGTCGTAGATAAAAGAGGTCTGTGTCCACTGTAGAAAATGCCTTATGTTGTTTGCAGATGACTGCAAACAGCCCCTAATGTATTCGTGTTATAGTGCACCAGTGAGAAGGCCTGCACAAGACCAGAACAAGAAACTGTTAGAATGCCATTTAACACTGGAATGGTGCCACTAGCATGAAAGACACGTTGCACGGGGCAAAAAGGCGATGATGTCAAGCGAGCTCATCCAGAAGTAGCCAACCTTCAAAGGTGCCGCAAAGAGCTGGAAGAAACCTGGCAGAACTCCCTGAACTCCCTGAACTAGCAGGGCCCTGAAGACAGTGACAGAAGACTAGAAGTAAACATATTCAGTCTCCTTCCTAGGCCAAGCAAAAGGGTAGACTTTTATCACAACATTCCATAATTTTAGAGAGGATCCTCTAGGTCTATGTTGGTTTAGGGCAACGAGGATGATTGGGGAACTGTAGCATCTCTCTTATGAGGAAAGGTTGAGAGAGCTGGGACTATTTAGCCTGTAGAAGAGAAGGCTGAGAGGAGACCTTATAAATATCTATAAATATCTAAAGGGTGGGTGCAGGGAGGATGGAGCCGGACTCTTCTCAGCAGAGTCCAGTGACAGGACAAGAGGCAACAGGCACAGGCTGGAACACAGTCAGTTTCATCTGAGTTTCATATGAATCATAGAATCACAGAATGGCCTAGACTGGAAGGGACCTTAGAGATCACCCAACCCAACCTCCCTGCCATGGGCAGGGATGCCTCTCAACTAGATCAGGCTACTCAAGGCTCTGTCCAGCTTGGCCTTGAACACCTCCAGGGAGGGGGCAGCCACAATGTCTCTGGGCAATTTATTCCAAAGTCTTGCCGCCCTCGTACTGAAGAATTTCTTCCTAAGATCCAATCTAAATCTATTCTCCTTCAACTTAAACCCATTTCCCCTTGTCAGTGGACGCTCTTGTAAAAAGTCCCTCCCCAGCCTTCCTGTAGGAGGGTGACAGAACACTGGAACAGGTTGCCCAGAGTTGTAGAGTCTTTGGAGACTTTCAAAACCCGTCTGGATGTGATCCTATGTGATGTGCTCTAGACAAACCTGCTTTAGCAGGAGGGTTGGGCTAGGCGATCTCTAGAGGCCCCTTCCAACTCTGACAACTCTGTGATTCTCTAGCAAAGACCAAAACATTAACCTCTGAGTTTAAAATGGTGGCTGCTTCTGAAACAGGAGATTCAAGAGTAGTTGATAGGAAAATGACAACATGGCTTTAGTAGAAGAAATGATTCATCACATGTGTACTTGTAACTAAAGAAGTAGCAGGTTACTGAAATAGCCTAACAGCTCCGTGCTCTTGTACTCTGGCTCCACTATTTGAGATGCTAAGCCTATGTTTGACTGCTACAGGCTTATGATTTTCCATTAAAACTGGGCTTGGATCTTCATATGCAGTGTGTTGTGCATGTTTTATGGTGAGGAGGGTTCTCAACACTGATAAGGCCACAACTGGATTACTGGGTCCAGTTCTGGGCTCCTCAGTACATGAGAGATATGGACATACAGAGGAGAGCCCAACAAAGGGCTCTAAAGTTGATTAAGGGTCTAGAGTATCTCTTCTATGAAAAAAAAAGCTGAGAAAGCTGGGACTTCCAGTCTGAATAAGAGAAGGTTCAGGGGGATCTTAACAATGACATTGACCTTATTAATACCTTCAGGTATCTAAAATGTAGAGTGTAACAAGGACAGAGCCAGGATCTTTTCGGTGGTGCCCAGTGACAAGACCAAAGTGAATGACCATCCTGTAGTACACTGGATACTTGTCCTTGCACTTCTTGAAGATTGGAGTAACATTTGCTTTCTTCCAGTCTAGTCCTCAGGAACCTATCCCACTTACCATGACCTTTTGAAAATTTTATGATTATTGAGAGTGGGCTTGCAATGATAGCAGTCAGCTTCCTCACCAGTCATGAGTGCCTCCCATCAAGATGTCCAGGTTTTTGTAATATTCCCTAACCTGATCCCCCTCCACCAGGAGTAAGTCTTCCTTGCTCTAGACTTTCTACTTCTCTTGGGGGCCTGGGATTCCTGAAGACTGAGCTTACTAGTAGAGACCTGAGTGAAGAAAGCATGGAGTACTTTGGCCTTTTCTATCTCCCTTGTCACAGGAGCTCCTACTCCATTTAGCAGTAGACCCACACTTTCCCTAATCTTCCTTTTGCTGCTGATGTACAAGTTCTTCTGGTTAGCTTTCATGTCCCTCACCAGATTCAGTTCCAGGTGGGCTTTGGCTTTCCTAACCTCACATGCTCAGACAGTGTTTCAAAATATTCCTGAGTCAGCTGTACACCTTCTTTTCACTTTTTCAACTTTTTATTTTTATCAGGAGCTCACTGTTAATCAATGCAGGTATTCTGCCACCACTACTCGAGTTCCTGCATATGGCAATAGACCATTATTGAGCTTGGAGGAGGTGGTCTTTGAAAATCAACCACGATGACAAACTCTCCCAAAAGCAGTGAAAAACCCACCAGTACCAGGAGTAGAAATGAGGCTTGAAAAATGAGAAGACTGTAGGATATAGCCATTCCTGCAGCTCCATTGCATTATTGTGAGTGTTTAGTCCACGAAAACCATTGCTGCAGATGAGCTTCGGGCTTTGTTTCTGTTGGGAGGTGCAGAAGAGCAATGAAGCTGGTGAAAAGTTGAGAGAACAAGTCTTATGAGGAGAGGCTGAGGCAATTGGGGTTTTTTAGCCTGAAGAAAATGAGGCTGAGGGGACTCTCTACAACTACCTGAAAGGCGGTTGTAGCGAGGTGAGGTTTGGTGTGTTATCCTGTGTAACAAGTGATAGGACAAGAGGAAATGGCCTCAATTTGTGCCAGTAGAGGTTTGGATAACATAGTAGGAAAAATTTCTTCACCCCAAAAGTTGTCAAGCATTGGAACAGGTTGCCCAGGGAAGTGGTCATAACCCTGAAGGTATTTAAAAGATGTGTAGATGTGGTGCTTAGGGATGTGGTTTAGTGGTGGACCTGGCATTGTTAGTCAATGGTTGGACTTGATGACTTTAAAGGTCTTTTCCAGCCTAAACGAGTCTACGATTCTAAGATCCAGGTGACCTCTCTCCTCAATTCTTTCACTGCACAGTCTGTGGGGCTACTCCTGCAGCTTCCTTGCCTGGTGACCTGTGGGCAGAGATCCCATCTAGCTGATCCAGCCTATCTGAGATTCCCAGGCATCCTTGCAGCCTGTCCTGGAAAGCCATGTCCTCACTTGGAAGCTCTGGCTGAGACTTCTGAGGTGTCAGGGATAGCTGCTCTTGGTGGTGCTGGATACCCTGTCTTGCAGCATGTCTTCACCATCGCAGAGCCCCCCCACATTGCTCTCAGCACAGTGCCTGGTTCCTGCTGTGCCTGCCGCTGCAGTCACTGCTTCATTTGTGCTCAGGGCTGCAAGGGCAGCCTGTACTTGGGGCTCTCCCTGGTATATGCAAGGCAGAAAGAGTGCTCCAGCCTCCCTGATCAGGATTCAGCTGGTAACAAAACCCAAAGAAGCTTTTGATCAGGAATAACTGGCTGAGCTCGTTAGAGGCTGCCAGAGCTTGCGAGAAGTCACAGCCTTCTGTTGCTACCCTTTCCTGGTGGCAGCAGGCACCCTGATGTTCCTCAGATAGCTCAGGTAATCAGTGGCCTACAAACTTTCAAATGGGATTTAATATTTTAGCCAACTCTATTTCCACTGGGTTCAGTTCTTTGCCATCCTTTAAGTCTTTGTAGGAACCATGTTCTGCTTGAAGTTTTCTTTCCTTGTGTTGCTAATAGATTCTAAATCGGGCAAGAGGCTATGCTTCCATCAGCTAGAATTTGATGAGCAGTGGGGTAAAAAAACAGATGATGGGATTTTTAGTAATGAGGGGCTGCATGTGAGGGCTTGGGCAGATCCTTCCAATCCCCTAACCCTGCTCCTGCCCTAGCTTTTATTTTAAAAACCCCCAAACCCCTTAATTAAAAAATAAACTCAAATTATAAAAAATATTTTTGAAATACATTATTTTTGCCTAAGCAGGAACAAAACTTGCTCCCTAGCTGAATTCCCCTCACTCTCCTAAGCTCATGTGAAATGCAGCTGGGAGCTGGCATCATTCTGGCACAAGCAGTTATGGTGAATTACACCCACAGGAGGACTCGAGTGAAAGAAGCTCCTGTCTTGAAATCACAGGTACTGCCAGTCTGAAGGATTGTCTTGGGAAGAAACAAGGAGGCAAATGCCACATCTCACCCTTCCTCTTATGTACCTCTGTCAGACCCCAATCCTCAGTTTGGAACAAACTGGTGCAAAAGGAAGAAGTGAAGACTTGATTTCCCTTGACTTTTGTTTCAGTGGGACAGCACTGGGTAAAGCCATGGCAGATCTTGCTCACACTCTCATAGGAGCCTGAGGAACGTTAGGTGGAGGGAGATAAGCAGCTGAGGCCTTCAAAGTGCCAAATAGTTTAGATAATGCTTCTATGCATTGCTGCTGCTATGTAATCCTGACGATAATTTTCATTCTAAGGGCATACATGAAGGTTAAATAAGTGTCTTAACAGACTAAATAAATGGAACTTTTGGACAAGTATCTAAGCACATATATGTTCATATCTGTATTTTTTTCTATTATTCATCATGTATTTTACTTTTGTGGAATTTTTTAAAAAATCTAGTAAGTCTCTTAAACTTCTGTTTAATCAAATTTTGTTCCAATTGTCCATGAACTACATGGGAAAAGGAATCTTTATTCTTAAAGTCAAACACAAATGTGAGCTGAAAAAAATCCCCGAACAAACTAGGAAACACAAGGCCACATACGTCCAGCTAATTTGGTCAAAAGCAAAGTCCACTACTGTAGCTTTGCTGATTCATTTCCTCCAAGATTTTCCTGACTAAAATAATATTTGGGTATCAATGCCACACTGAAGAGTATCTGACCTCTCCTTGGCACTGAGCACAAAGGGCAGCAGAAAGGACAATTTTTAACCAACTTTGTGCTCTCCAACGTTCTGGAGCTCCAGACTATGCCCAGCTACAACAGTCCCTTCAGGAAGGAGGCTATTCAAATAGCCAATAGTCAAAGCCACTGCCAGGCTCCAAAATGTTCTCTCTCGTGGTGACTGTCCTCCTCTGGTGGAGGAGCTTAGAAGCGCCCTGACCATCCCAGACACTGGGCTCCAATGGTTGTGTCCACTTGCTCCAGTGATATCGCCTCATTGTCCTTAACAAAATCCAGCTCCTTGTTGGAGTGGCATGGGAACACTGTTAGGGAGTATGGCCAGGATTACACCTTCCTTCAGGTGTACAAAACACCTTGTCATACAAAACTGGTCCTATGGATCCATGCTCAAGACAAAAGGCAACGTCTGCAAGTGGGAGCTGCTTGCTTGGTGGCCTGGGGCCAGGCTTAGCTTCCCTCCCTACTACATGGAGGTACCATGCATCCAACCTATCCCAAATGAAACATTCTTCTGTTGCTGGTTCCATTACATACCTAATGCAGGCAATTAGCATTCAGGAGTAATCTTACTTTTTAGTATTAACCCGTTCCTCTGCCCTGAGGTCCTGATACACGTGTGAAGCCACACAGCCCTGAAACTTACTATTTCTGGCTATCCCTTCTCTTCTATGGAGTCCTAAGTAAGACCTGACTTCATGAGTTCACATTACAAGCTGAAAGGAGTGGAGGTTTGTTTTTTATATTGAGTTTTGATTTGACATTATGATGCAGAGTATCCTCTGTGTGAAATTCAGTTTTCTTCTTGTTTGCACTGTCTGTCCCTCAGGATTTTCTAACAAGATTTGAAATTTCTTTCCCTTTTTTAGCATGAGAACACACAGACAAATTATTATTTAAAAACAAATAAGAATTATTTAAACTATTTTTGCAATGAATTATTTGAACCTAGCTACTTTTCCCTTATTCATGTGAGTAATTATGATGACCTCAAGGGGTTTTTTTGCATGTGTAAGTGTTGCTCATGTGACTAAGCATGGCACAATCCTCTGCTATAAGTGGAAGCAGGGAAATTCAGCATCTATTTGGATATGGCTTTCTGTGCTCAGTGAGAGCTGACTCCCTTGCACAGCAAACAGACAGGCATGAATGGCAGTAAGATCCCTTTCCGCATTTCCAGGAGAGAAAACAACTAAATCAATGTCACGCCTGCCAGACGGAAAGACCAAAGGCCACCATTCCCCTGAGCCGTGTCTGCTTTTGTGGAAAACCTCTTCTGAAGAGCACACACGTCCTCATTACCTTGTGGACTCCTGCTTGTAGATGTCGATGATGTTCTCCACCAGCAGGTTCCTCTGCAGCCCGTAGACGCCGTGCCGGTCAAGGACCACTTCATGCCGGCATGAGGGACAGCGAAAGCGACCTCCTGACGCCATGGTTGTGCCTCCCCTGGTCGGCAGGTAGGGGTTGGAGGCCTGCTCTTGCCAAGCAGCACAAGGAGAGGTGAGTGAGGCCATGCAAAACCAGGAAAACCTCTTTCAAAAGCACTGGGACAAAAAACACCCTTGGAGGAGAATATTTTGTAAATATGCCCAAGGAGAAGTCAGCTCCAACAAGCCACCCCCCAGGAAAGTGCCTGGCCAGTTCCCCGTGTCCCTGCAGCTAAACAAGGGACACAAATCCGCTATGAGCTCAGCTCCCAGGGACACCCAGCTTCTGCTTTAAATCACGCACACAGACCCGTCAACCAAGACACGGAAAAAATCTGCTCTTGTCTTCTTTTCAGCCAGTGTTGTTTGGGAAGCGGAGCTTTCCATGGGGAGAAAAAAACCTACCTGGAAAATGTCGCTGGCGCATTTCCGACAGAGATTGTGCTGGCAGGGCAGGATGACCACAGGCTTGGTGAACATCTCCAAGCAGATGGGGCAAATCAGCTGTTTCTCCAGGTTATCCATGGTTTGCTGCTCTTTGGAGAAGGACTTGTAGTTCAGGGAGGTGCTCATCCCTAGCCTTTCCAGGGGCATACGCTCAGGATCACGGCCTTGCAGACAGGGTTTCCGGGTTAATTTCCCTTGAAATAAGTCCAAGGCTGTGCTGCAATCAGAAGCTCTCTGGGTCGCTCTGGCCAGAGGACATTGTTTAAACGAGGGGGCCGAAGGGAGCCTGAGCTGTTTTTAGCAGCACGGCGTCACAAGATGCCATCCCGCCGTGCCCATATAAGCGAGTGACAGAAGGACAGGCCGCGACAGGTGATGACTGGAGGGGGGGACAGGGCGAGGGGAGGTGGCTGGTGAGGCCCTGGCTCTCCTCACTCGCACATGGTGGCCTTCAGCCCTTGAGGAGGAGGAGAAGGAGTGACAAACACAGGCAATCCACTCCTCCTCCCTTTTCTCTGCACAGCGGCTGAGAGCTGCCCCAACCCACCCAGTCACACTCTGCAACCTAATAAATACTCGGCTTTGAACAAGCAGCCATGGCCATGAGATGCAGGGTGTAATTTTGCGTAATTTGTGTTTTGGCAGGATCCAGGATCCTGCCTTTCCAAAGTGTGAAGCACATGCTGTTGCTGGAGGAGACAATAGGAACGATGGCTGCGCCAGAGCTCAGACACTTCAGGGTGTAAACATGTCACCACCTTGAAAATCAGTTTAAAAAAATTGCCTGCCTATAACTGTGCTTAAATTTCTTCCAGTATGGGGTTGTTTTTGTTTGTTTTTTTTAGGAGCTGTAACATAAGAATCTAACAAAACTATTCAAGCCATTAACTCCACAGCAGCTGAAATATGTACGAAAAACATTATTTGAATTTCCAGATGAGGCAGAAGAAATATAGAATAAAAAGCTTAATTTGTACAGCTATAGAACAGGTGCTAATTGTATATGCTCCCTTTCATCATAGTTTAATTTAAATATATTTTAATTTTGAACATTGCTGTGTTTATAACTGTTTATTAGACACTGATATCCCTCTCAGCTTGGCACGTGTTCCAGAGTTATTTTTAAAATGACAATTTCCCAGATAATTTGTGGCATGTGATGCCTGATCTTAAGGGAAAGCCATCTGTGCTTCTACTTGCCAATAATTTATCACACAACTGTACAAGCAGTAAATATCTCATCCTCAGATTTAAGCCAAAGTCCCTGCATATAGTGTATAAAATCACTTTGCTGCTGTACTGCACATGTAAACAGAATATTGTCTCCTCTTTTAATCTATAACTTCTAAGTGTCTCATAAAAAGCTCTCATGTTTATTCCACCTCATGACTATATAGAGCTTGCATCTGAAATATGCTACAGAATGACTAAGAGAGTCCCCTACACATCCAGGGGCAGTCCCTGACTCCAAAGCAGGGCTGTTTATCAGCATGTAATACTGATCTGGAAACTGTGCATTTCAGGGAAATATTAAAGTGAATTTTTTAATTGATTTCTGCATGTAAATGGCTGCTACGCTCTGCATGCAATGGCAATGGATCACATAAAATAGTCAATAATACATCTAATTCTCAATGCCTTGCATTCTTTTTAAGTGTATGGGTGAAACCCTGTACCCATTTTCAGTCCACCGAGCTGGAATTTCCCCTATGTAGACATGCACATTTGTCAGCCGTCACATAAAACCAGATTTTTTCTGAAGTCTTGCATTCATGGGAAATTTGCAACAGCTTAGTTAAGTCTATTTGAAATCACACCTTTGCTTCGACTGCCTGGTGCAGACAAGAGCCTGGAGCCGAGCAGGAGAAGCTGCTCCAGCAGCTGAGCCATGGACAGCTGTTGCTTCGGCAGGGCTGGCAGGGAGCCTTTCCTGGCAGCAGCGAGAAGATATTTCTCTTCTTCCCCTCCCCTCTGTAGCCGGGTCAGAGGTGGCTTTTGTGTCTGGAGGAATTTGAACTCCTCATTCCCTCCTAACTCTGAGTCAGCTGCCCCTCAAACCTACTTTAATAAAGAGCTTTGACTTAGATAAGAGAATTCAGTGGTGAGGCAGGTACTTCCACCCAGCTGCACAGGCAGAAACAGAAAAAATCCGTGAGGAAAAGCTGAAGGTTAGAAATGTCAGTGCACAGGAACACCTGCACATGATGATGTAGAGAAAGGACTGTTCATGGCATAAAAAACCCTGGGCGATCCTGCCTCTGTGCCAGTCCTGTGGACAATGACCTGAGGCACTTCTCAGGGTGTAACATGCCTCTGGGATGTATTTCTGGTGAATTTATACTTATCTGTGGCAGCCCACAAAAATCTTCTGTTAACAGGCTGACATTAGATGAATTTGCAGAGGACACCCTATGGCAACAAGGTGAGGGACAGCCTGCTGCTGGTTCTCCTGTTTCCATGTGCTGAAGCACATTAACATCGAACAGATAATAAACAGCACCACCACAAAAAGCAGCTGACAAAACAGAGATAAACCCACCTTCTGCAGCCAGGCCTAAGTTGAAATATTTTTCTAGCAGGAATATGTAGTTCAGAAACATGAAAAATTAGCACAGGTCTTCTGTCAAAGTATTATGAACCATAAAGGTGATTACTAGGTAAAGAAAGTGGAGGCTCAGACGTGCTTGTGAAGGCTGGATGAGAAGTGCCAGGAAATCCTCGCATTGTACAACCATGCTGCAACAAGGAGGAGGAGAAGAGCAAAGTCCAAGAGGTTGCAGAGCCATGGGATGGTCCTGCAGCTGGTCTTCAGCAGGGATTGCTTAGGCTGGACATCAAAAGACTCAGTCTAAGAAAGAGCCCAGCATCCTCTTGTCTCTTCTTGGCAGCGCTGTTTTCTGGACAAAAACTCTGGATGTTGGCCAGTCAATACCAAAAACAATGTATCATTTTTTAAATGAGGTTTTTTTTGTTATGTTGCATACCTGGCTTCGTTGACACAACCAGAATACTAGATGTTAGAGACACACTTGCTTTTACAGACATTGCTTCTAACTCCTCTATTTTTGCAGCCAAATAGCAGCTTGCAGGCTGTGGACTGGCAGCCAGGAGAGCCTGGAAGGCTGGCTGCAATACAGTGGGTTTAGGAGAGGGATTTGGAGGAGGAAGGAGAAGTTGAGTGATGTCCAGGTTCAGGTTTCAATGTCATAATGACATCCCCGGGTTCTGCATTCACAGAATTCTCCTCTGCAACCTCCTATCTTGCACCAGTGCTGTGAAGCTCTCATGTGTCAGTCACAGAAAACCTGCCCTGTGGCTTTCTTGCGTGACTGGAAAAAAAGAGAAAAAGTATATTTTTGCCAGAGCATAATTCCCATGTGACTTACCTCCCCACCGAACCCAGCAGAGACAAAGCTGGTTCTGCAACCACCATGCTCTTTTCTCAGGTGTCCTCCCCTGGATGTCATGGTTGGTGTGGATCATCCCGGGCCATGGGGGGATGGTGTCCTGGTCTGCTGCTGCCCCACCTCCTGCCTGTCCTCAGGGACAAGCAAGCACTCTGCCACCCAACCCAGTGCTGGGCAAACCCCTCCACCAGCAGCTGCCTAAGTCAGGTTGGCAGCTGCCCTTCATCCCCTGGGATTGACACCTGCCCTCACCTTGCTGCCTCCAGCAGCTCCCTGCGCTCCTGAGACCAGTGGGGCTCACCTGAGGGCTTTGCACCACAGCTCAGCTGCTGGAAGAGGACAGGGCTGGTGGGAGCACTTGCGGGGCAAGAGAAGGAAGCAGCCACCACTGCTGCACAGGGGACCTCTGGACACACTTGCCCATCTTGCTCCCACTTTGTCCTGCCTTGCTCAACTGCAGTACAGCACACTAACAAAAATGAGGCTGCTACGTCCATTTCTTCCCATCCAAATGTGAAATTTAGACTAAAATGACAATGTAACCTTCCCTCTCTTCATTCTGTAACTCTGATGGTTGTTTTGACTGAAAATATTTAAAATATTTGCATTTTTAGCCAAGCATTCCTAGGGGAGGTAAGGAGGAGGTTCCTCATCCATCTCACCTTTCATCTGTGCCTGCTTACCCTGAAGTGAGCAGTGCGTCTGCAGCTGATGGTAGACATTGGCATTCCCACCCACAGCCGGTACATTGCAGAAACTCAGATTTCACTTACATTTGCAACAACTTACTAACCCAATGTACCAGCTATGAGATGAAGCCCTCTTACCTACACAAGTGTAAACTGCAAATGGTATCTTGCATTTCATGATTTTATTGTGATTACTAAACTTCTCTTAATAAATATCAAAACTATCTTTGTATCTGACTCCGTTTATGCAGCCAAAGAGAGCCTTTGCAGCAGACCATTGCTTTCAAAACCAGTTGCTTCCACTGAACACATACATTTGTCATTGTGTGCCTCACACGTGATGATAGGCCATATGCGGTCAGTATTTGAAGACTTTCTAAAAACAGTCCGAGAGATGGTTTCAGATTTCCAGGAAAACAAAGACCAGCACAGGAGATAATGCTATCTTTCAAAATTTCCTTTTGCACATACAAAATCACAGCAGCAGGGCAAGCTCAAAGCATTTCTAGAGTGAGTCACTGGGAGCACATCAAATGTGCAGGAGCACAGGATTTCAGGGACAAGCTACAAAGACCAGTCAGAGGGATGATGTCTGCCCTTTTCTTCTGAATAGAGAATGGACAGTGACCTGAGTTGAATCATGCTCGAAGGCAGCCTTCTCTGGGCTTACCAATGAATAAGGAGCTTCCATGGTTTGCAGCAAACAGAGAGAAATGTGGGATAAAAGGGCAGATGAACTACATTATCATTTCTGTTCCAGATTCAATAGGAGCACCAACATTATTATAGCAAATATACCTCAGAGATTTGGATTAAAATACCCTAAAACAGGATGAACTCCATCAGGCTACCCTGGCATGCCCTGGCTCTGCCATGAGTGGGACACCAAGCCATTGGGTCACTGCTCCCAGCAGCCTGGCTGGGAGAAGGAGGATCCTGTGGCTTCTTGCTGCCCTCCAGTAATGCTAGCAGGCCAGCATAGACCCAAGTGTCATCCAGATTTAGGGGCCACAGGAAAACTGAAAGCCCTCCCAACAAAAAGTCCTGACTTCTTCACAGTCCTTAAGGTCAGGATGAGAAATGCCATACACTTCAGGCAGGCAGGGTGACCCCAGAGGTCACCTCCAGAAGGTGTGATTAAGATGAGGCATTTATCATCTTCCCTGCAGTTACCCATATTCTCTAAAGCCTCAAAATCAGGGAGCCTGAAAAAACAAGCTGCCAGTGCTGTGGAGCCACAAACATGAGATTAGTGGTTCAGCATCGCCCTGAGCCATATACAACCTTACAAGACCAGAGGTTCCTAAACTTACATCCCCTCAACACATTACTGCTAGAAAGAGATCTACATTTCACAGGCAAGGCATGGAAGTTATGTCCAAAGCACTGCATGGAGGAAGCACTGCATATGGGGAAGAAATAACGCTATACTACTGCCTTCCTAAAAATAGGTCCTCTGCAGGGCTAGGGACAAGCTTCACAGATAACAGGCACAGGCTTGCTATTGCACACCCCCAAATATGCCCTGCGGTAAGAATGAGACATGAAGGAAGAAAGGATATAAATAAAACAAAACCAGTCAGAAAAATGGGAGAATACCCCAGTTAGAAAAGTAGGAGAATCCCATTTCCTTCTGAAGAGTAAGTGACCAAGTGCTTTACCATTTTGACACAGTCTCCCATTTTTCAAATGCAGCCCCGACCCCTTCCCCTCCACTTTGCTATCACAGCATCCCATGAGAGTCTGACTGTAAATCATTGATGCACATCCCCCTTGCTAGAAGAGAGGGGCGAATGACGGCTCCTGCCTGAGTTCCTGCATTTTATGGAATAACATGGGTGTTCAGTGCTGGGTTAGCAGCGGAGAAGCCAGAGCTGTCACAGTAGGTCTGGACACAGGTCACACAGCCAGGGAAGTGCGAGAGGACCTCCCTAAAACATCAGAACTTCAGGAAAAAAGTGATTGCAGAGTTTCAAGACTAAGAATTTTTACTGAGGGAAACATTTGGTTTGTGCTCTGGCCATTGCACTTCCTTTTATTCTCATCTGCCACAACCTCAGCTCTGTCATTAGGAAAGAAGAGTGATGTTCAACAGAGAAGCAACTTGTGTTCCACAGCACAGATCCAGCTCAGGCTTCCCAGCTGGCATCAGCTCATCACTTCGCAGAGCTACAGCCTTGTCGCAGTGTCAGGTTTCTCCCCAGCCTTGGTCTGTTCAACATAAACCACTCTAGATGCTATTTCAGAAAGTCCCCTCTATAGCTCAGCTGGCAGAGCATTGGAGCATGGATATTATTTTTTTTTTCCTCCAGGACAATGTGGCAATCTGTAGTTCAAAGTAGAGATGGTTTTAAGGTTATACTCAGCACATTATTTTATACCACGTCAGAGACCTGCTGAAACTCCACCCCAGCTATTTAGGCTGGTCTGGGTTATGTTTTCATCCACCCCCATCTCAAGGGTCATTCCTTCCAGACAGAATAGGGATTTAGTGCTGGAAGACAAAGGATCAGACATAATGGTTTATGAATAAACAAAAATACCATCTGTGGGGGCAGGAAGATTTTCACATAGCAAGGCATTACATGAACTGGTCAAGTGCCTGCTTAGCATGTGATTGGTGACAGAGGTGGTACCTTTGCCCTTTAGCTTTTTTTCTTTTTTCCCCAAACTCCTCTGTTTTCTTTTCATATGTTCCTTTGCCCTGGAAATGCTCATTAGGCATGTAGCAAAAGCAGCACAACTGTTCATTTCTGAGTGTCAATGCCTTTTTTTCTTTTGAAAGTCAGATTAGAAGAGTGTTTGCTTTTGGGCAATTTTCCAGCCAGGCTCTTTCCCCCTATTCTCTCACATGAGATTCACATGAGCATAGAGAAGCACAATGCATGAGAGAGAGATGCAGGTGTTTGCAAGAACAACCACTGGAAATACCTTCAAGCTGGGCACTTTAAGCTATGATCAGGAACGCCATCCGCTGTGACATTGTGTTCATTGTACTAAGCAGCAGTCTATTAGTTTAACATCCTTTTGAATTATCACTTCAGGAGCCATGTCAAGCACGTCAGCCTACATCCACGTGAACACTGCTGTGTCCCCTTTTCCCATTAGGCTGTTACCTCAGAGTCAGCCTTTCTGATTCTGGCTGAGTTTAGGGAATGCAAGGAAAGAAAGAGCAGATGGCAAGCCCACTGACCACAAAACAAATCAGATTTCAGGTGCCTCTTTAAAGGCTTTGACTTTGCCATGGAAGGGGCAGCTTTGCAGTAAAATTTATATTTTGCCTGGGCTGCCTGAGGATGCACATCTCTCACCGTGAAGTCCTAGTCCCCTGCAGTCAGAGCTGGGCAATAATAGTTCATGGCAGCAAACTGCACCATAGTGATCTGATACCACAATCTGGGGAGAAGACAAAGAGTTTGGGGCCTTCTCTCCCCACTCTCACCCCATTGTCCCCTTGCCTCCACCTCACCCAGCCAAGCAGAGCCTGTCTCCATCCCAGAGGGTGACCCAGCCATCAGCAAGGAGGGAGGCTGCTCTAGTGCAGGCCAAAGTCAGTCCTCTGATGGATCTGCTTGTTGCAAATCTCTCCTCCTTGTGTCGCTTGTGTTGCTGTGTTTTTAATGCAGTGGGGTTGGACCTCCCTCAACTCTGCCCTGTTGTAGGTGCACTGTGAATCTTACTTCAGGGAAGCCTTGGAAGATGACAAGCAGGAGCAGTACACAGCATGTTCCTGCTGTCTCTGATAATCTCAAAGACTGTAGTGCAAACATGAGAGGCGTGATAATAGATTTGTATATTGGTACACTCTTTGTGTATTGCTAGACTCACATCTCTTCCAGTTATGTAGTACGGCCTTGGTGCTATTTCCATCCTAATCATTGCACTTCACAGCGAAGTGACAGCTTGGCAGCAGCATAATTTTGTGCAGAAATTTGTATTCAAAGTGCCTTTTAGGTTTGGGTTCCCCATATCCGAGAGTGAAGTGTCTGCCCCCTGCCATCATGCTGCCAGGACTGGGGCCACTGTGGGATCCTGCCAGGAATCTCTCTCAGGACCACATCTCTCATCCTTTGATAGATCAGCTCCCAGGGTGGAGGGCTGTGATGCCTTCAGAGTAATCCTTAGTAACTAGTTCCAATTCCAGCTCAAAAGAGAGGGGAGTTTGGAGTGAGGAAGAAGGTTCCTGCTCATCACTAGACTTATTAGACCCCTGACAGACACTTTGAGGAACCTCCAGGAGTCAAGTCTGGAGACAATCTCTTATTCCACACCAAAGTGTGCCCAGTTACGTTTGCCAGCACAGGTTGCCTCTGTCCGCCCTGATCCGTGTTAAAGAAGTGTACTCCAAACCCTAGGTGTCCTGAAGCAAAGTCTCAGCCAAAAAATCTCATAAAAATAAAAAAGAATTAACAGGATAGTATAGCAGCAGGGTCAGCTTGAGCTGGGCTTCTCTGTAGAGGGACTCTAAACCAAAAAAGTCTATGGGCAATTACACCCTTACAACCTAAATTCCCCATCCCTTCATTTGGTAGTTCAGTTTAATAGTATTATTTGGGTCTGCAGTCTTCTTGATCCTCATTGGATGTTTTTTTCTGCCTCCAGGCTGGTTGTTTCTTTCCTTATCTTGAGGATGCAGCTTCTGCTTACTAATGTGGCTACTGTATTTTTCACAGGATGCACTAGTCTCAGGGTCTCCCTTCATGCAGCTAAGCATAGGTTCAGCATAAGTTCACCAGTTGTGGCCTAAGGCTTCAGTAAATCCAGTTACTCATGTTAAGTAAGTGAAGTTAAGCAAATGGCATGCTAAATCACACAACATTATAACTCTAAGTGATTCATTCTATTCAAAACTTACTTATTTAAGCTAAACAAATCATATCTCTTGACAACCTCCAACAGAGGTACTCATCAGAGACCTCACATCTGCAGCCAAAATGGGGCATGCATGGCTACCACTGTCTTTTAACACCCCAGAAAACATGCCAAGGACCCTGACACGAGTTAGGTGGCCATGGGGTAACAGTTCGCCATAACCTTCAGCAGGCAACGCCAGCGGGTAACCAGTAACACTAAAATCCCACTTAATCCAGAGTTCAAACAAAACTACAAATAAAATCATGTATCCATTAAAAAAATTAATGTCTATCCAAAATAGATGATATTTATGAAATATTTTAAAATATTAAACAGACTGCTACTCTAACCATCTAAACCAGCAAGACCTTTCACACATCACCAGCTGGTATGACGGTGATTGCCCTGAGAAGGTAAAGTGTTTCCTTAGAAGTTTCCTCTGCACATCACAGCTCAGGCTGCATTCATTAGGGTGCTCCTGATATGTCAGGTCTCATACCAACTCCTTGGGCTCCTGGCAAAATTTACTCTGAAATATGTCTGGACTGGCTGCTCATTCCCACGAATTGAAGTCAGCCATTGTTCACTTTCAGGGAAGTATATATGTCTCTTTATCAAGCCAACTTTATCAAGCCAACTGTGAGGGTGACGGAGCACTGGCACAGGCTGCCCAGGGAGGTTGTGGAGTCTCCTTCTCTGGAGACGTTCAAAACCTGCCTGGACGCGTTCCTGTGCAATCTGCTATAGGTAATCCTGCTCTGGCAGGGGGTTGGACTGGATGATCTTTCGAGGGCTCTTCAGATCCCTGACATTCTGTGATCATTCTGTGTCAGGCATGAAGAAGGCAACAACACTCCCATCCTTTCTGTGATGACTTCTTAATGTGTTCCCTTATGAAATGCTCTTTACACCTGACCCTCGCAGGCTGCACCAAGTCAGAAATTGAGAAATACAGTTATCTGAAGGGGCCAATGTGCAGAGCAGGAAGCTCCACCTTCTTCCCACGTTGGTGATTCCATCCTTTCCTCACTTTACAGTTGGGGAGCATTTCTGAGAGAAGTGTGTCTGTCCAGCATATGGGAGGCAACAGGATCAGTGCCTCTGCTCTCCAACCCTATGCTGGTGTTGCCCCCATTCCTCTTGGCCCCATGTGCTGCAGGAGCCATGCAGGGGGACAGAAAGGCACCTGGGCCATTTCCTTCCAGTTTACGGAGGAAAGTGTGCTGCCAGCTGGCTAACATCTAAGTGGTTCCTATGTGAGGCCACTTTGTAAAACTGGGAGGAGAAAGTTTGCAAAGGCACGTGGAAGATGCCAAGGGAAAAACCTCACAATAACAGGGCAAGAGAGGAGACCGTGTGTGCAGTGGTAAGTCCCAGGATGTCCTCTGCAATGAACAAGCCCTTTGAAGTGATTCCTCACACCCAGCACAACTCCTTCACCTCCTCTTGCACTTCACAGCACTATGGAAACCTGCTTTTCTTCCTTCCCACGTCAACCTACAGGTAGCTCCTTTATCCTCTTCCATGAAGGGAGTGGACTGTCTCACACTCTCCCTGAAAAGCAAGTTCCATCAAACAAAGAGAACCCTTTGCTTGAGCAAGCAGAGACTGCTCCTCTCGCTTCTGATCCCACCACTAGATTGAAGCAAGATTTCCCCTCCAAACCAAGGCTGACTAAGTATATACACTTTGTCATATTCCCACCAGAATAATGACAGCCAGCAGGGAAAACAGAGATAGTCACATTATTACAGAAAAAATAAAATAAAATAAAATAAAGATGACATTCAGGCATCAAGCGAGTGCCTTTCCCATGACAGCATTCTGGCTTAGCACTTGAGCCAAGACATCGTTAGCTGGCCAGGTAAGGCTAAAGGAATGAAATAATTCTCATTTTTGCCAAAAGGGAGAGCCAGCCTGTCTCCCGGATAGGGAAGAAATAGGAGGAGCTCCAAACTAAAGGGGTGGACCTCCCTGGAAGGGAAGAATTTCATTTTTTAGGAGGAAATTAGGTATGAGAGGTGCTTTATTCCTGCACAAGGAACTACTTCTTCGTCAACCCAGCCTGTGGTACAAGGTGTGGAGGAAGATAGGTTCTCTGCTCCTCTGCATCAAGACAGCCTGCAGCAAAATGCTGGATGTGAGTGAATGGCCTTGCTGATGTAATCTTCAAAGCCAGTAACTCAAGCCTGGTTTTCCTTCATTTCTCCACCTGTCTTTTATAAGCTTATCTATCTTGGCAGCTGTGAGTAAATGTTTTTATTTGCTTTTTGTCTTAACCTGTCTCGAATTAAGTATGATTTCAGTGTAATTGGATACTAATGATGCTTTCTTTGCCAAAGGATGTGGTAAATATCCACATAGAGCTTGCGGCACCTTACAAGCACTCTGGGTTGCCAGCTTGTTCTCCTTTATATCCAAAGCATTATGGAATGTGACTTTCTTCAGCTACAGCCCCACCCTGAACAGGCAATAGCCAGGAGAAGTGTCTTCTAGAGATATATCACCTCTTCTCATTTCCAGTTCTTACCTGTATTCACTCCATCCCTAGGCCACAAGCCTGATTTTCCAGCTCTGGCTCCAGCTTTCTTCACGCATGAGGATAACTTCCTGCCTGACCAAGGTTTTGCCTCAAATCATTACTCTTGACTGCAGCTGTCTCCTGGGTTCGAGCAGGGACCATCTCCCTGGAGTCTGCTTTCCAAACTGCAGGGCAGCACAATACAACTATTCTTGCATGCAGTATGTGCTGCATTAGCCAAAACTGAGTGACCTTGTTTGCTCAGAGCAATTCTGTTAGGAGTGCATGGAAATCTGAGAAACTACACTTTTCTAACATTGTCCTTCATCCCATCATCACATCAGAGGTAACATCCCTGGGATCTCTGAGTGAATATGTGGGAGCCCTATATCGAGCCTGGCCAGGGCATGCAGTGGATCATCTCTCTGGCTGCCAGCTGGAAGAATGGGTGCAAGTCCAAGATGCCCAGCTAGAAAAAGGTGCTACCTCCACCCCGGCAAACTCCCATCTGCAATTACATTCTTCCTGTTGTAATATGCCCACCAGCCATTTGGACATGCTCAGCTCCTTTCATTCACTTTGTGGTTTTTCAAGATTAATTCAATGGAAAAAAAACCCAAACCATCAGCAAAAGAGGAGCTATTTGCAAGTTTCTGCTTATGAAGGAGCTGCTTCTCCCCATGCTTACCCCTTTGCACTGGCCTGGGGCAATCAGGAGGAATTTGGCCTTGTCTTCACCACCCACCTTACTGGCACCTGTGAAAAATAAAGAGAATGAGAAAGAAAACTAAGAGAGGATGGAAATAACAGACCTGTGGAGGCAGACATCAGCTCTACCCCTCATCTCTGTGATACGTTCTCCGCTTCATACACCTTGCTCCCAATTCCGCGTCTTGTGCTTTGCTGTCTCAGCATGGCCCTCCTCCTTCAGGCTGCAGTTTAACAAGCAGCTGTACTGCCCAGCAGGATGGGGCAGCCTGTGCCTCTCCCCTTACTTGAGCTGGCCCTAGCTGCAATATCTGGTCTGCTTGTTCACACCAGGTGAGTTGATTCACCTCACTGACCTTTTCAAGTTGACCCAGGTGCTGAGAGTGTCCACAGACCACCAGAGGAGGCACAAGGCAAAGTGTTTGGCTGAGTGTAGTGGAGAAGAGGGAAGAAGTGAGACCTTGTTACTGTGGAGCAAGGAGCTGCGAAGCTGGCTCATCCTCCTTTCAAACTTCACCCTCAACATCCTCCTTATTATCCAGAATGCAATACCTTCAGTACCCCACAAGATGGTCCATGACTCGAAGGAGCACTCACAAGCAAGTCAAGCCAAAAGCCATCACTTATCACAATAGTCTGGCAAAATCCCCGCTGCTGAAGGAGGTACAGTAGCAATGCATGTTCAGATATGATTGCTGTGATTAACGTCTGTCTCCAACAGCTCCCGGCACTTTTCCTGGCAGCAGGTTATATGAATCCCATCCTGCTCCTAGGGAATAGAGAGTCATTCCTGTTTTCCCATGCTCCCTAATGTCTAAAGCAGGCTAACTGGTTAGTTATTTTTGTTGGTTGGTTCATTGGGGTTTTTTGTGTGCCTAGGGCTAAATATGCAGAGTTTGTTTTCAGTAGCTGGGCTCCCTTTGGTACAAACCTGTTTATGAAGGCCTGGACAAGTGTCAGCCCAGAGACCAAACTGAAATAAAAGGCTACCATCAGAAAGAACCCAGCAGCTCACTGACATCCAGGATATAATCAGTGATGGGTGTCGAGGGTTTGGCTGCCATAAGGTCAGCAGAGGGCTCAGAAAAGCAGGCAGCAAGCATCACCAAGAAGTCCTGAGGCTGAATCACCCAAAATGTTACTAAGCTGTGAGGTGTTCCCTGGCTCTCCCTGAAAAAAAGCAAAACTTACTTTGTCTGATTGACAAGGGAAAACTGGAATGCAAGTTCTGGGATGTTGTGGCCTTTGCAGAGCATACCAAGTGACCAAGACCACAGTCACTGGGACACTGGTCTCCCTCCTAGGGCAACAGCATGGTGCTTTAGAATCATACAATCATAGAAACATCAAGATTGGAAAGGACTTTAAGATCATCAAGTCCAACCTACGGCCCTACACCACCCTAACAGTGAACCATCTCCTGAAGTGCCATATCCAGCCCTTTTTTGAACATGTCCAGGGATAGTGACTCCACCACCTCCCTTCAGCAATCCATTCCAGTGCTTCATCACCCTTTCAGTGAAGAAGTTTTTCTTAATATCCAGTCTAAACTTCCCCTGGCGCAACTTGAACTCATTCCCTCTTGTCCTATTGCTATTCACTAGGGAGAAGAGGCCAACACCCGTCTCACTACAGCTGCCTTTCAGGTAGTTGTAGAAAGCAATGAGATCTCCCCTCAGCCTCCTCTTCTCCAGGCTGAACAGCCCCAGCTCCCTAAGCCTCTCTTCATAAGACTTACCCTCTAGTCCCCTAATCATTCTGGCTGCCCTTCTCTGTACCTTCTCCAGGACCTCAATGTCCTTCCTGTACTGTAGAGCCCAGAACTGCACACAGCACTCGAGGTGTGGCCTCCCCAGTGCCAATCACAGGGGCACAATCACTTCCCTGGTCCTACTGGCCCCGCTATTCCTAATACAGGCCAGGATGCCGTTGGCCTTTTTGGCCACCTGGGCACACTGCTGGCTCATGTTCAGCCAGCTG
>NW_009719875.1:24204-24811 GCF_000703405.1 Apaloderma vittatum
CCACTCCTCCCCAGGCCTTTAATGCTGCTGGGGGCTGTTGTGGCCAAGGTGCAGGACCTGGCATTTGGCCTTATTGAAACTCATACTATTGACCTTGGCCCAGCAATCCAACCTGTCCAAATCTCTCTGAAGACCCTCTATACCTTCCAGCAGATCTACAATTCTTCCCAGTTTTGTGTCATCTGCAAAGTACTAAGGGTGCACTCCATCCCCTCACCCAGGTCACTGATAAAGGTGTTAAACAGGAGTGGTCCCAGCACTGAGCCCTGGGGGACACCATGGATTCAAAGGGAACTCCTGTCTTGACGGTCCGATGTCCAACAGCTGAGCTGCAGGAAGAAAATACGGGGTACAGACCAAGAGTAATTCAAGACTTGGGGCGGGAACCAACGTGCAGACATGAGTCAAGGCACTTTATAACAGGAAAGATGTTGGCGGGACAGTGGAGTGAAGGTTACCTAGGAAACAAGGTGCTGATGCTATTCCTCTACCTGCAGAGGTGCCTTTACCCCTCTGAACAGAGCAGCTCCGTGCCGCACCGCGCAGCCTGCCCCAGCCCTGAAGGCCCGGTCTGTCTGCTCCTGCCAGCAGCTCCGCTCTTGTGCGG
>NW_009719875.1:24938-28074 GCF_000703405.1 Apaloderma vittatum
TCGACTCCTGCCTGGCTCGACTTCCCATTTTATTCCTAGCCCGCGTTTTCTCCGAGGCTCCCACCCAACGGGGAAAGTGGAAAGCTTTGGAGAACAAGAAACAAACAATGAAAACAGTTGGGAAACTGAAGGAGCACATTTGCTCATTAAGGGATTTGTGGGATTAAGCTAGTTCCCGCACATGCTACTCAGTGTCTCGTGGGAGGTTTCAATCCGGTCAGCTCCACCTCCAAAGAGATTTATTTAAAAAGGTCGTGCTAATTGCAAGGATCTTCCTCAAACCCACTGGCAACCTCCAGCACCCAAGTCTATTCCCAGCATTTACCAGTTTTCCCCTGTCACACTCCTACTCAGCTGGATACTGAGGATGCCCGCTCCTCTGGTTCCTGCTGCTAAAAGGGGGCAGATTTAACTGCTTTGGGAAACCTCCTGGGGAGCTAAAAATTTTGTTTCAGTGCCCAGGACATCAGTTGAGAGAGCTGTTGTTAGCTGAGCGACAGCTGAACAGATGTAGAGACCCTGAAATCCCACTTAACACAAGCCAGGTGAAATGTGGGTACAAATAGAAGCATGTGTTTACAATATTCAGAATAAATACACTGACAAGAGCATAATAAAGTTTCAGGTTCTAGCAAAATCAGGAAAGGCATTCTCTTGCGTTTCCGTTGTTTTCCCATGTATGTGATAAGCAGAACATCTCAAACTACATCCATCAGCCAACACCTTGGCATGCGGGAACATTTTCTCCATCTCTCCTTTAAAATCCACCAGGCAGACTGAAAATTTTTATCCTCGCGCTCTTAGCTACCCTGAGATTAGTTCTACTTCCTCTTTCTCCAAGAGAAGAGGCAGCTTTTTCTTGAAATGCAAACAAACATTGCCTTACAATGCAGGAACTGAAAATTCCTTTTTGTTAGAGAAGGTGTGTACCTCTGTACCCGTCAGGCCATGTAACAGTTCCTGATCTGTTTGTCCCCCCACCCCGCTCTGGTGACCCAGTGTACTGGAGTGAAATGTCTTATCTACTCGGTTTTTCATAATCTGTACCATGTTCTGTTAATAAGTGATACAAGTGGTTGAATAGGATACACACACACAGCTCGTTATTGGCCCTTGCTGGAGACCAGATACAGAAATAATTAGGCACTTGGACGTGACTGGTCACCAATAATTTGTTCCTAAATGAAATATTTAGCAAGCTACACTATCATCCAAGCACTGACTAGGCTGTTATTGTAGTAAAAAACACTTAGTACCTTTAGATACGTAAGCATGTCCTAGAAGAGTGGGAAGCTGAGACAATTAATGTATATATAAAAATATAATAAATAATGCTAAATTAATGTAGCAGCGCCATAACTCGAGGTAGAATAGTTGCTTAAAATAAAGTAAGTCCTGAGATCAGTGCCTAAATTTTCTGAGGTTTGTTTTGTTTTATTTTTTGGCTTTCATTCTGTTATATTTTTATCTTTTTGTTCTTTTTCTCAGCCTTCCTTTTGCATTATGGGTTACACAGAAACACATGCATGTCAATATTTCTAGGTAGGTGGGTAGGAGGAAATGAGTGTCTCGGAGGTGGAGATGGAAAGGAGATGGTCCCTTCTCCAGAAGAAACTCTGGGTGTGCTTTTATTTTGTGAGCTATCCTTTAAGAAAAGGAAAAAAGGGCATCACTGAATAGGTGAAAAGGGGCAAAGGAGTTTGCATGAACTTCTGCAAAAAGTAGGAGCAGAGACATTTTTATAGGAAGGGGTGAAACGTAACAAAGAAAAAAATCAGTCTGGTGACCCTGGATGGAGTCTGTGCCCTGTCCCACACTGAGGACTGGCACAGGGATGTGCTTTTGGACTGTGGATTCACATTTGACTGCTAGTGAGCACAAACATGTATGGAGAACAGACACCTAGGGAAACAAATGCTTTCCCTCAATTTCTGCTCTCTTGCTGCCCCTCTGTTTCCAGCTGGGCTGGCTTTTCACCTCTGGATTTCTCTTGAGACACTTTCTGAGACAGATGCACTGCACCACGCTGGAACAGAAAGGAGAAAAGGTTGTTGAGGTGTGTGTGTGTATCCATACGCACACAAAAAAAGTACTAATTAACAGAGATGTTAGCGCAGGCTAGGGATGTAACGCATAAAGTGTGTAGCTACAGAGCAGAAGCTTGCAGGTCTGACTCCTGATGAGCTTGA
Source organism: Apaloderma vittatum (assembly GCF_000703405.1). Taxonomy (NCBI): domain Eukaryota; kingdom Metazoa; phylum Chordata; class Aves; order Trogoniformes; family Trogonidae; genus Apaloderma; species Apaloderma vittatum. Next base: position 27,128 of record NW_009719875.1, read on the forward strand.
CAAATCTGCTTCCCTGCTGATAATCTTGCTTGTACTCTATTCCCACAAATAGCAGGTCTTCACATCTGAAATCTACCCCAGAGAAACACTCTCACACAGAGAAGACTTTTTCTGGGTTCTTTTGAAGGAGGAAACTTCCATTCTTCCCCTGCTACTCAGACAGACTTGGCTGCCTTCAGACCTGTTTACTCTCTCCAAGCCAAGAGTCGTTGCCAAACATGTTTTTCTGCACACCACGTAGCACCTGTAATGGAAAAGAAGACTTGAAGGAAAGAGGAGAAGGGACGGCAATACAACAGAAAACAGGGAAAAAAGCAGAGTATGAGTGCTAGCCCTGTTATTTACTGCATTCCAAGCAAGCCCATGTCCATCTGCATTAAACTCTTTCTCTATAAAGGGCCTCCATGACATTTCCCGCTGCTTCACCTTCTCCTAGATCACACCGTGCACCCCTTTATGGCACTAGGACCAAACATCATGCCTGTCACATCAAGAGACTGTGGAGCACTTTTATCCACTCCCATCGGTTGGGATGCTCAAACCCTTCACTTACAAGCACTATCTAGCATGATATAAAGCAAAAATCAGCAAGGAATATTTGGCACCGTGTAGAGCAACACGCAAAACGAGGAGAGCCTCTCCAGAGCTGAACTAGCACCCTAAGGATCACCATGGGACAGAAGACATGATACAACTGGCCGAGATTGAGCTAAAAATGCCTAAATCCATGTAGGACAATGCCAAATATATAATAATAATAATAGTAATTACAAATAATTATTTGTTCTTAATTATTGTATTATTAAATCTAATAATTATTAGGGAAAACAACGAAGCATTTCAAAAGCATTGCTGCAACACACGCATTTCACTGATTACTGTGGGGCTGCCACATTTTTGCAGTATTTTCTTTTGTATTTTTTTTCCTTTTTTTTTTTTTTTTCAAA
>NW_009719876.1:0-5921 GCF_000703405.1 Apaloderma vittatum
GGGGTGCTCAGTTAACACACAAATGCCATTAAACTGAACTTACTAACAAATGTTAGTAAGCTCCTGCAGATTTAGAAGTTCGGTTGAGAAGAGCAATTACTACATGGCCCTAGCCCATTGGACAGGCTTCTCTAGATCCCTCTGCAGATTCTCCCTACCCGGAAGCAGATCAACACGCCCACCCAGCTTGGTGTCCTCTGTAAACTTAATAGGGGTGCACTCGATCCCTACATCCAGGTTGTTGATAAAGATTAAAAATGTTAACGGAGGACTGGCCCCAGCACTGAGCCCTGGGCAACACCACTCCTGACCAAACACCAACTCGATTTAACTCCTGTCACAACTCTCTGGGCTCAGCTCTCCAGACAGTTTTTACCCAGCAAAGCGTGTGCCCACCCAAGCCAGGAGCAGCCAGTTTCTCCAGCGGAACACTGTGGGAAACGCTGCAAACAGCTTTACCAAAGTCCAGGTAAACAACATCCACAGCCATTCCCTCATCCACTAAGCAGGCGACCTTGTGGCAGAGGGAGATCAGGGCTGTCAGTGCCTTTCACAAGCCCCTGCTGACTGGGCCTGACCATCTGGCTGACCTCCATGTACTGCGGGATGCAGCTCAGCATGATCTGCTCCATCAGCTGCCCCAGCACCAAAGTCAAACACACAAGCCTGTAGATTTCTGGACCCTCCTTCTGGTCTTTCTCGGAGATGGGTGCCAAACTGGCCAACTTCCAATCTGATGGGACTTCCCTGTTCAGGCAGGACTGCTGATAAATGATGGGAAGTGGCTTGGTGAGCACCTCTGTCCAGATCTCTCAGAACCCTTGAGTGAATTCCAGCCAGTCCCACAGACTTATGTCCATCTAGGTGGGGCAGAAGGTCACCAACCTTCATGCTTTGCAGGGATATCGTTCTGCTCCCAGTCTCTGTCTTCAAACTCAAGGCAGTAGATTCCCAGGATACAACTGAACCTTTTTGTTTGTAGAAGCCCTCATTCCTACCTGACCCTTCTCAGGAGTTTCCATGGTTTCTAATCCATCAATAAACCTTGCATTGCTGCCGACCCATGGATCCCCAGCCCCTACATCCACTGAGATGGCAGAAGGAGTGTCCTCACTACCACCCCAGCCTACAAACCCTGGCATGCTTCCCGCAGGCTTATCTCTAGCAGGCCCAGTTACATCCCCTCCCCCTTCCGATCTACTTTAAAGCTCTTTCAATGAGCCCTGAAGATTTTTACCACCTTTTCACTCTCGGAGACAAACTCTACTGTACTTTCCAAACTCTACTCCAGTTAAGCTAGGCATTACAATTTCACAGTCTCAAGGTATCACTTCCACATGTCAAGTATCAAATTCACACATCTCAGCAGGCCCTACAGCAAATTTCCTCTCTCACCTACATGCTTTGATGACCAGTGCAATAAACTCAGATCCTAAACCATTTTCCATATATCATCCACGAGTCAGCAACAACAGCAGTGGCATCCAAGTCAGCAGCACCCGGCTTCTGACATACCCAGGAGAAGGGGGCTTTCCTTTCAAAAGAGGAATAGGAAAACACTTTGTACAAAAAAAGCCAAGAAGGGCCAAGCAAATAAACAAATAAAACACCAGCCTCACAGTCTGGTGAAACTGCTGCTGTTGTACATGCAAAGCTTCAGGAAGTGCCACCCAACCCCAAGTGCAAGTGGTCACCTGGAGGCAGCAGCAAGGCCCCTCTCTGTTCAAGCATGCAAGATCTTCTTTGGCAGGGCGGAAAGGCCTGTGGTTGGAGAAGAAAACCACAAGAGGTTAAAACAAAACAACAAAAGAAAAAGCATAGCCCTGAGGCATGAGGCTTTCTCAGTGGGTTTCAGATCACGTCCCTCTGCCTTGCACAAAGCAGCTTTTGCAGAGCAATGGCAAGAAGAATTGCAAAGAGAACCACTGAGCACCTGAAGAACCCAGCTGCATGTCAGCAACACGTGTGCTTGGAGACTAATAAAACATATGGGTATATCCCATGAAACACCCATGTCTACCGTGCTGGGAAAAGAAAATACGGTGTGCTCTGGATGTGCCATCTGTGCAAGACCCCTTGAACGTGTGCAAGCACCACCACCAAGAAAATCAATATAGAAAGGACAGTCAAGGCATGAAGCATGTCTGTGATTTCTGAGGAGCTGGAGCTGCTGAGAACCCCCAGGGGGCTGGCAGACAGCAGGCTGCGCTGCCTGGTCCTACCTCAGGCACGAGCATCGCCAGGCTGGATCGCCAGGGAAGTCATCGAGGAAAACCCCTGAGGCACCACTGAGAACAGATAACGATAAATGAGCCCAAGTTCTGGACAAGAACTCAGTTTCTGGAAAAGTCTTTTTTTCAGCTCATTTGTCAGTTCATGCTGAACATTGTGTCTTTACCCAAGAAGGTCCTGATGACATCACATCCTCTCCAAAGAGCGACACAGCCTCCCAAGTCAAGCGAGAAAGATCAGCTCAGCTCCGCCGCACCAGCTCCAAGGACGGCCACCCCTCGGAGAAGATGGCCGGGTCTCCTGCGCTGCTCCTTCTGCTCGCTCTGGGGCTCTGTGAGTATGGACCAGGATTGTGCATCACCTTCACTGGGCTTGGCAAGTAAAACTCTCCCACTGAAGCCAAGAAACTGGGTTAAATAAAGGGAAAATTAAAAGCAAACCCCAAAGGCTGACTTTGAGGTTTGCTCAGTAATTTTGGGGGTAAAGGTGGCTTCGCCTCAGCCAGCGTAGGGCAGCCGCAGGGGTGGCTGCAGGATCACGCGCACCGGGAAGGGAGCCCAGTTATAGAAAAGATTCTGAAGAAGAGGAGGAAGGGGAACAAAGGGGCTTTAGTTGTCAGTGTTTTCAGGGAGTCAACTGAGATAAGCTGGGAATTGGTAATGTCCCTGAGAAGGCAGCTGAACAGCTTTTCAGAAGGGCAGAGAAAGCCCAGCTGGCTGATTGCTGAGCACCCTTCTTGCACAGTCCCAGCAAGGACTCCAGGAAAACCTTCAAGTCCTACCATTGGATTTGATCTTGCATCCCATGGACAGGGAAGGAGGTTTGACCAGATGGGACATGGCTCTTCCCGAGCAGTTCCCACGGAATTTCTCACCCACAGGCTGCCCTGGGATCCATGGCCAGAGGGACGATGTGATAGCCAGGTTTCGTGACAACAGCACAAAACATGCCCAGCTGGGACAGCAGTTGGAGCTGGAATGTGTGACTTTCAAGGAGCACAGTGGCGTGTTCTGGGTCCACCAGGACAATTTTGGGACCAATCACTTCATTGTCTACATCTATTCCACATCTTGGACCATCTTTGAGGGGAATAAGCAGACATCAGCACGCTTCGAGGCAAGGAAAGTGGGGAGGACCTACCAGCTGACTGTGAAGTCTTTCACATCGCAGGACGAGGGGAACTATTTCTGCATCGTGAACAGCAAACAAATGCTGTACTTCAGCCATGGCCAGCCTGTCTTCTGTCCAGGTCAGCAACACCTCCACCCAATCTCACTTAGCTCTGCCAAAATGCCCAGCACATCCCGCCCATACATTTTTTATTCAGTTGCCTTGCACAAAAAATGTATTTTCTTCCTTGCTTGCCCACGATCTCTTGTGACCAACTCATGGGTCCTCCTGACAGCAGCTCTCTGCTTGCCGTCTCCTCTCGTGGTATCACTCCTGTCCAAAGGCAACAGCAATCAGGCAGATGCAACATCACCTCCCCAGACCCACGTCTCCATCTCATTCAGGACTCTGAAGGGATAAGACTAAAGCAAGTCCACCAACAGACCTGCCGTCATCACTCACACAGGTCCCAAAAGTCCTACCAACATCAGGGTACTCAGGATTTCTGAGGATGGCAGCAGAGAGCAGGAACCTACAGCTCCTTATTGGGTCTTGAGAGACCTTCCCTGGGAGAGTCACCATCCAAAATGGGCTCTGTGAAGTGCTGTGAAGGCCCCCCTGCCCTGAGCCCTACCCTGGCCACACGAACAGCCACGCCCTGGCAGGGGTGGGAGAGCAGAAGGGCAGGAGAGATCTTTTACTCTACTTCCATATATGTTGTGTTCATTCATTTTCATTTATAGTCACTACCACACCAGCACCCACCACCCAGCGTGGCCTCACCAAGAAGGACCCCTGCCTGAAGACCTCACATCCAGGTAACCCAGATGCAGGGAGGGAGAGGGGAAGAGCCGGGCTCTGCTCCACTGAGACCAATAGGAATCCTGCCGGCATTTTGGGATAGGGGAGGAGGAAAAATCCTTAGAGCTTTATCAGGGTTGGATAACTGGTTACATGTAGCTGGAAGGATTAAATTCTAGTTTCTCATCCCATGTAGGAACGGCGAATTATGATGTAAAATCACAAGCATGCCTCATGTCTGGACACACCAGGAAGAGGTGGAGGGTGGTGTCATATGCTGGTTTTAGACTCAGCAGGGGATACGAGAAATGTTTTGGCTACGTGTCCTCCCTCTAATCCCCCACGAAAATTCTGAGAGCAGCAGTCATAAAACTGCACTTGCAGAGCTTGCTGGTTGGCCAGAGGAAGCCCTCTGCTTCAACAACGGCCTCCTCCTTGCTGAACTCCAGGCAGGATCGTTGTCTCCACCAAACCTGGACATAACACCAGCTGTGAGCACTCGGTGGACCTTTCTCTCCTCCTTTCCTGCAGACACCAGCAAGGAGAAAGAGCTGAGAATCTTCTGTGACATCCTCTGGGTTCCCTTGGTGGGCGCCTGCCTCCTGCTCCTCCTTGCCCAGGCAGCCACTGTCATGCTGTGTCAAGGTAAGACTCAGCCCTACCCCCCTCTAGATAGTCCTCTTGCCCAAAACCGCAGCCCTGTCCCTCAGGGGAATGGATCTTCTAGCTGTCCCCTTTACATAGGCATCAGACAGCCAGGACACAGTCAGACCAAGAGAAGGACCGCTGTCAAAAAATCAATGTCCCTGCTTTCCTAACCATCAAGCTTAGCCTCAGAAATAGTTATCGTTTTCTATACTACGAGTAACAGAACCAGATTAGAAATAAAGATAATTTAGTCAATCGAGCACTGTTTGCTATTTCACACCATTATTTGCTATTTTACACCACTTAAGGTGGTGTATTAGGGACCTAGGGCTCTTAATAGATGGTCGGCTGAACATGAGCCAGCAGAGTGTCCAGGTGGCCAAGAAGGCCAAGGGCATCCTGGCCCGTATCAGTGAGCAGGAGCAGGGATATGATCATGCCCCTCTGCTCAGCTTTGGTGAGGCCCCACCTTGAGTGCTGTGTCCAGTTTTGGGCCCCTCACTACAAGAGGGACATCGAGGTGCTGGAGAGGGTACAGAGGTGGCTGCCAAGCTGGGAAAAGGGCTTAGAACACAAGTCGTTTGAGGAAAGGCTGAGGGACCTGGGGCTGTTTAGCCTAGAGAAGAGGCGATTGATGGGAGACCTCGTTGTTCTCTACAACTACCACAAGGGAGCTCTACCTGAAGGGAGGTTGTAGTGAGGAAGGGGTTGGTCTGTTCTCCCTAGTGGAGAGCGACAGGACGAGGGGAAATGGATTTAAATTGCACCAGGGGAGGTTCAGCTTAGATATTAGGAAGAATTTCTTTACTGAAAGGGTTGTCAGCCATTGGAACAGGCTGCCCAGGGAGCTGGTTGAGTCACATTCCCTGGAAGTGTTTAAGAGACAAATAGATGTGGCATTGGGGGACATAGTTTAGTAGGTTGATAGGGCTGGGACAAAGGCTGGACTCAGTGATCTTCAAGGTCTCTTCCAGTTGAAACTATTCTATGATTCGATGATTCTCTGATTCTATGAGAACAGGGCTAGCACATTCAAATGCCATGTTTCCCGTTATAGCAGATTGTGCCAGAACCAACCAAACAACCTAATGACACTGGCTCAGAGAGGGCTACACTTAAAGCAGTGATGC
>NW_009719877.1:0-734 GCF_000703405.1 Apaloderma vittatum
TCCTTCCCTTTTCCTTCCTTCCTCCCTCCTTTTTCCTTCCCCCTCCCTCTTTCTTTCTCCCTCCCTCTTCTTTCCTTCCTCCCCTTTTCTTTCCTTCCACTTTACCTCCCTCCATTTTCCTTTTCCCTCCTTCCCCTTTTCTTCCCTTCCTTCCCCTTTCCTCCCTCCCACTTCCCCCCCTCCCCCTTCCTCCCTCCCTTTTTCCTTCCTCCCTCCCCCTTTCCTTCCTCCCTCCCTTTTTTCCTTCCCTTTTCCTCCCTTTCTTCCACTTTTTCTCCCTTCCTTCCACTCTTCCTTCCTCCCACTTTTCCTCCCTTCCTTCCTTTTCCTTCCACCGACTTTTCCTTCCCCCTTCCCTTTTCCTCCCTCCCTCCCCTTTTCACTCTGCTTTTCCTTCCTTCCCTTTTCACTCCGTCCTTCCACTTGTCCTCCCTTCCCCTTTTCCTTCCTCCCTCCTTCTTCCTCCCCCCTTTCCTCCCTCCCTTTTCCTCCCTCTCTTCCCTTTTCCTCCCTCCCACTTTTCCTCCTTCCCTTTTCCTCCCTCCCTTCCCTTTTCCTCCTTCCCTTTTCCTCCCTCCCTTCCCTTTTCCTCCCTCCCTTCCCTTTTCCTCCTTCCCTTCCCTTTTCCTCCCCTTTTCCTTCCACTTTTCCTTCCTCCGTCCCTTCCCTTTTCCTCTCTCCCTTCCCTTTTCCTCCCCTTTTTCTTCCACTTTTCCTTCCTCCCACTTTTCCTT
>NW_009719878.1:0-313 GCF_000703405.1 Apaloderma vittatum
GGACGGCTCTGCCCTTGGCAGAAAGCGCCGCAAGAATCGGTCCCCGAGACGCCGTCTCACACACTTGTCTTTTTTTTTTGTGTGTGTGCGCGTGTGAAGTGTTTAATTTAGGAGTGTATCGCCGGGAAGCGGTGAAGTCTTACAAGTCCTATGACTTCTTCAGGCACGATAACAAAGAAGCCATGGAAATCCGCAAGTAAGTCGGTGGCAGAATGGGGCTGAACCGATCCATGGTGGTCTGGTTAGTCTTCGGTCTTGACAGGCTCTGTATTTGCGGAGCACAAAATAACATTCAGTGCCTGCGACGCCCGGG
>NW_009719878.1:368-23390 GCF_000703405.1 Apaloderma vittatum
GGCTCCGGGCTGACACAAAGAGCAGGGGATGGATGCGGATGCCTTGTGATCGCTGCAGAGCCTCTGGGCTCTTGGGAAGGTGCAGGGGTGGGTTCTCCGTGGGCAGGGAGAGGAGGTATTTAAATCTTTCCCCGGTGGTTCAGAAGCCTTTGCTGCCTGAATACTTTGTGTCAGCTCTGACAACACCCTTTATCTCTTCTGCAGACGGTGTGCCTTGGTGGCTCTGGAAGATGTGAAGGCTTATCTCTTGGAGGAGTGCGGGCAAATAGCTGTAAGGCTCTTCTGAACTAAACATGGTTGTACATCTGGGTAGTTCAAAGCTTCCCAGGGCATTCGGGGACCTGCTTGTACTCCCAGATGATTTGGGGCTGGTTTAAAAGCCTTAGATAACATTTCTTATTGCTCCTTAACTCATTTTCTGGTAGGTGTTTGATGCGACCAATACAACTCGAGAAAGACGGGACCTCATCTTAAATTTTGCAAAGGAAAATGCTTTCAAGGTAGCGCATCTGTCTTTAATTTGTCCTTGGAGTTGCTGCACCGAGGGACGTCGGTGCTCCCTGGGGAGGGAGCTCTTGGCTCTGGATTCAGGGCAGAGTTCTCGACTCTCTGAAATATGTCTCCTTGCCTCCTCTGTAGGTTTTTTTCGTGGAGTCTGTCTGTGACGATCCAGAAGTCATCGCTGCCAATATCCTGGTGCGTGCTCCATTTTCCAGGCTCATCTGCCAGTGCCTGCCCGGGGAGCTTGGGTGCTCGGTGCAAGGTCACCAGCCACGATAGCTCACAGGAATGTCTGCAAATACCTCGCTCTTATGTTTCGCCTCGGAAATAAACAGCTAAGGCTTTGCAGGCTCATAAAAGCTAGAGATGTGATTGGTTATGTGAGAAGGTGGAAATCAAATGAAGCTGAGAAGTGTTTGACCTTGAAGCGTGATTTCCCGTCAGGGGGAGGCAGCAGCAGAGGCTTGCGGGGACAGCTCGCGGCGAGCCAGCTGTGTCTGTCGCAGCGCCAAGAGCTACAGCGCCTTCAGAGTCGCCCTTTGTTTCCTCCCCTGGAGCAGGTTTTTCCACAGGGCAGCGTTCAACAATGGGCATTTTTTTTTCAAAAGGGAAGAATAACGTTATTCAGCGTTGCATTTGTTCCTGGCTGAGTTTGCTTAGGTCTCACCAAGCCGTGTCGTCTCTTGGGCAGGAGGTGAAAGTTTCCAGCCCTGACTACCCGGAGAGAAACAGGGAGAACGTGATGGATGATTTCCTGAAGAGGATCGAGTGCTACAAGGTCACTTACCAGCCTCTCGATCCTGATGCATATGACAAGTAAGCAAAGCCCTGGGCTGCATTTAGCCCTGCACACATGAGCTGCTTTGCTTTGTCGATGCAGTTCTCTGGCTCAGGATGCTGTGATGTGTCTGCTCGAGCCTCTGCTCTCCCAAAGCGCGATTGCTTGCGTGAAGGTGATGTCCTTGGGTCTCGATTTGAAAGGATTTTTCTCCAGCGTAACGCAGCTCCTTGTTTAAGCACAGCAGTTGAGCATCTCTTCTGCTTTCTGCTGGAGCGCCCCGTGGTAGTGCTGATGCCTTTACTAGAGGATAAATAGCTAGATTACACCCGCAGGTGCACGTGCTTCGTTTTTAAAACCAGTCGTGTGGGTGTTCTTATTTTATGTTGACTCCAGAGATCTTTCCTTCATTAAAGTGATCAATGTGGGACAGCGATTCCTAGTAAACAGAGTCCAAGATTACATCCAGAGTAAAATCGTCTATTACCTAATGAACATTCATGTCCAGCCACGTACCATCTACCTTTGCCGACACGGTGAGAGTGACTATAACCTTGTCGGCAAGATTGGTGGGGATTCTGGTCTGTCGCCGCGCGGGAAGCAGGTATGTGCCTGGCAGCGCCCGGCTGCCGTGTGTGTGACGTGTTGTGGGACCGGGGGCAGAGCCGGGCGCTGCCTCCCCTCCGGCCAGGGGCAGGCCCGCAGCCGCATCTTGCCGCGACAGCCACAGCCCTTGAAATGATGCTTTTGATGGCGGCAGCAGCTCCGGCCCCTTCCTAACCTCCCTGGACTGTGTTTTTTTTTTTTTTCTTTTCCTAGTTTGCTCAGGCGCTGAAGAAGTTCATCGAAGAGCAGGAGATCGTGGATCTGAAGGTGTGGACGAGCCAGCTGAAAAGGACCATCCAGACAGCCGAGTCCCTGGGGGTCACGTATGAGCAGTGGAAGATCCTCAACGAGATCGATGCTGTGAGGGAAATGCTGATAGAAGCTTTTTATAGATGGAAAATAACATTTAAAAAAACCTTTGTCACGATAAAATCAACTATAACCTCTTCTTTTGTAACCATGTCCCTGTGTAACATACTCCAGCCATCATTGCAGGGTTTAGGCTGGTTTGGTGCAGGGCTGACAATGCCTGGAGCTGCTAGATCTTGCTGTGAGCAAGGATCCAGCTGGTGTGGAGAAAGAAAATAACGTGGAAGACCCCAGGCATTTGTCACGCTCTGCTGGGTGGACAAAGTTTGCTGCTCCCGCTCTCGTTCTTTGGGGCGTAAGAATATGCAGGGATGCTGCTCTAGAAATGGGTGCTCGTTTTCGTCCCTGGCAAACAGAGGATTTGAAATAAAAGCAAAAGCCTGTCCCCTTCAAACCACCCTGCTGAGCGTCCGGCTGTGACCGATACAATACTGGACATTTTCTTCGCATAAAGGGATTACTGAGCTCAGCCACTTGCTTTTTCTTTTCTGCCCATTGCATTCTCGTACCTCTGGCGAAATGAAGTGTGGTGTAACGAGTTGTTCTTCCCTCAGGGGGTGTGTGAAGAAATGACCTATGCAGAAATCGAAGCCAAATATCCAGATGAGTTTGCACTGAGGGATCAAGAGAAATACCTGTACCGCTATCCTGGAGGAGAGGTGAACACCCTTAAAAAATAGCGATGAAATAGAGTGTACCTAAGATTAATGAATATATGTAGAATTGAAGGAGTTTACATCATTTTAACTTGTTCTGCTGATGTTTGTATGAGAAACTGAAAACATAGGATCCTGAGTTCTCTCTTAGATGAAAAGTTTATTGATTTCCTTTATTGTGAGTTAATTGGGCCACTTGCCGAGTCCCTCAGTGCTCCCTTGGGCTCTGAGAGGTTTCTCCATCCTGCTTGTTTTGCTGAGGCCTCAGTTGTCCCTGTGAAAAACCATCCTGGAAAATGATTGTGGGTGGGGTATGGAGTCATCTCTGGGTTTACTTCATAACCTTGTTTAAGCACATAATTTACTGTTGTATTTGTTTTTCTTGCTGCACCCGTTGAGAGTTACCAGTGTTGTGAATCCTCCTGTAACCTGCGGGTTGCTGACAGCAGATTTCACCTTCTCACCTTCTGCTGTTTGCTTTTCTTTCAGTTGGGTTTTTTTTTGGTGTCATCCATCACTTCTGTATTTTGGTATTTTAACTGATACTTTCCTGAACATGAAGCTGTCTTAATTGCTACTTCTGCTATAAGCCTCTGTTTACAAAACCCCTTGAAAAATTCCCGTGTTGTTTTTCAGTCTTACCAGGACTTGGTCCAGCGCCTGGAGCCAGTAATTATGGAGCTAGAACGGCAAGGCAACGTCCTCGTTATCTCCCACCAGGCGGTTATGAGGTGTCTGTTGGCTTATTTTCTTGACAAGAGTGCAGGTACAAAAATAAATGTGTGATGTTAGGGGCTGGCTTCTCTCGCTGCTTCCTTTGCAGAGCTTTTTCGGAGGGTGGCTTGTAATTACTGTTTTGATTTTTCGCAACGGAAGAGCTGCTTAAAAAAAGAAAGAAAGAAAACATTTCTGAAATGCTTGGACTGTTGCACTTTGGTGGCGCACAGGGCTTTGCAAGAAGCTCTCTTGGCGAGACGCCTCTGGATTTCTGCTCAGCCCTTGTTTCAGGAGCTGTTTCCACCAGTATCTGTAGGAGTTTTTAACATAAAGAAAAAGTTTTCTGGTGCATCGGTAGCCTGGAAGAGTTGGCAGCGGCGCTGCAGCTCTGCGAAACACAGGCTCCTGGAGCTTAATAAAACTTAGAATAAAGTTAAAAAACTTTTAACGGAGTTTGAAGTAAAACTGTGGCAGCCGTGCTCTCCCACCCGTGGGCTGCAGGAGGGGATTGGAAATGCTGTGGGGCTGGTGAGGGGGGTCTGGGGGTCCAGGGGGGGTTGGCACAGGCAGCCCTACCCCCCCCCATAACGCTTGTCTCTCTCCTAGATGAGCTGCCCTACCTGCGCTGCCCCCTCCACACCATCCTCAAGCTCACGCCCGTTGCGTACGGTAAATATGGGGAGGGTTTGGGGTTTTCTGTGGTTTTTTTCTTTTTTTTTCCCGGATTAATGTGTTTGTATGAATCCAGTTGGCAAGCTTGTGTCTGGACGCGCTGTTAAAGCTTCTGGTGATATTTTTAACGTATAAAAAGGTTCTGGAGGGTTGGGAGGGGACGTGTGGGGGTGTTTTCCCGTGGCCTCTCCTTGAAACACGCGGTGATGGTCTGTGGGTTTGTCCTGTTTGTGCCACCAAGCTTGGATTTGGCTCTGGGGTGCAGTCAGCTGAAAATGGCTTTTCTGCATGGACCTCGGGCCCACGTCACGCAGGGCTGTGCTCTTGCACAGAAGGTTAGAGCCAGAATGCAGTTAAAGTGTCAAATTCTATTAATAGGGTGAACTGTTGATTTATGAGCTGTTTTATTTTAAAAAACCCACACACAATAAACCAAAAAACAGCAGAAAAAAACACTATTCCTGCTCACTTTCCATGCTGTTTTCAATATTAAAAAAAAAAGTTATTTAATAAATTACCTTTTCTCCTGTAAACTTGCCTTTTTTTAAAATTTTTTTTGGTAAAGGTTGTAAAGTGGAGACAATTACCCTGAACGTGGAAGCAGTGAACACCCACCGCGAGAAACCCTGCCTGAACTCAGTAAGGCTTTTTCCCTTTTCAGAAAAGTAACTAAACTGAAACACACTTAAATACCCGCTAGAAGTGGCCGATTGCTTTCAGTGACCAGAAGGACTCGCCGCAGAAGGAATCAGCAAAAGCAGAATTAATTGTAGGCTGGATTAACGTGCTTGCCAGGCCAGGGAGATACTTCAGGGCTATTGTGGGAAGCAGAAGGGGGCAGCTTCGGTTCAGAGGTTTCAAACTCCAGGTCTTGCTCTCAGCTTGCAGAGAGGTATTTGTTGTTGATGCTCTTTGCCTGGATTGTGAGAATTTCGAGGAGACTTGCCAGAATATTTGAACTTTCCTCATTGTCTCGATGAGCTTTCTCTTCCTAAAGCTGTGGAGGGGGTGAGGCTGGCCTCTGGGCTGGGTGTTTCCCTCGTCTTTACAGATTTCTTGTGCGTTTTCCTAGTATTTTGGTGCAAAGCAGGACCGTGGCGGTCCTAAACTTGGTACATATCAGAGCAGAAGGAGGTGGGTCTGTCTCAGCTCTGGGAATTTTCTTACAGCTGCGGTGCAAAGGCTTCACACTTTGACTTTATTTATGGAATTCTCTCTCCTGTTTCTTAACTGCTCTGCTCGACCGTCCACCTTGCTCAGCAAAGCACAGAACTACGTGCGAAATCTGTGGGAGTTGCTGCTATTTTAGGTTTTCGCTTTTGCAGACGCTGTTTTGCAGAAGGACTGACCCAGTCCTGCAGTTAGCCTGCGATCGCCTGTAATTAGCTCCCCCCAATTAAAGAGCACGAGCCAGCTCCGCTGTGCTAGCTCACGGGAAATCCAGATGCATCACATCTTAAGTTCTGGTACATTTAGGCTTTTAGCTGCCTCTTGTTGTCTTTTATAAGGAGCTGTTGGTTGATTGCCTGGGATAGGGTTATTTTATTTTTTTGTCCCAGCATAAAGGAGTCTGAAGGACCATAAATGAGGGGTGGAGAAACTGGGCGCCTGCATCTGCAGCTAAACCCAGCTGGCTGCGAAATGCTGGAGTGAGGATGTTCAGCGAGGTTTTTGTGACTGATCCCATGCTGGTGGTTTCCAGTTGAGCATTTATTGCTTCGATGTCTGCGTGGAAATTGCTGCTGCCCGCTCGGAGTCGGAGGCTGTGTCTGTTGTTCTTTGCTTTACTTGGGCAATGTGGGGAGAAGAAACACAAAAAAAGGGAAAGTTTTCTACATGCTCACAATTTTTTCCCCACCCTTAGTTGATTGTGAGAGGGAAAAAAGTTAAAAAACGTGGTTTCCCACTGCATGAGGTGGGGTTCACTGAGCTTTTTGGGATGCCTGCAGGTGGGGATGGTGCTGGAGGTGTGCGCTGCTGCTGTGTGATGGGGTATATATATATATATTTTTATTTTTTTTTCAACTGTGGTTCCCCCTCTTCATTCCTTGCTGTACCTTCCACCTGGGATCAGAACAAGCTTCCCGCCAGCCAAACCCCTGTCAGGATGAGAAGGAACAGCTTTACGCCGCGGGCCAGCGCGGAGATGGTCAGGCGCCCGCGACATTACAGCCTCGGGAGCAAACCCCTCGACCTGCTGGGACCTGCCCCAGCCCTGGAAGCTCGAGATGGGGCTGAGCGGCCGCAGCTGCAAGTCGGTGTCGAGGTGGTACCTTCCCTCTGCTCCCCCTCCCCACCATTGCCTGCGCGTGGGTCTTGAACACTATCTCTGCTCCTGCATGAAAATAATCTGGGTTAGACTCCCTTAATGAAAAAAAAATTAAAAAAAAAAAAGCAGAAAAAAACAACCAACCCCCCAAAAAAGGCAAACCCACAAAAAAAACCCCAAACCCCAGAGTTGCCCCCTTAAACTAGAATTGTGGTGCCAGAGGCTTTCGAAATCAGTCTCCGTGCAGGCGGGTTTCCATCGGTGCAGTAGGGTTTTGGCCGGGTTCTGGCAAAACCCTGTTTGGAAAGAGTCGCAAATACCCCCCTTGTCCTACTCTGCTGAAGCCAAGTGTCGCTGTGTCCCCGCGGTGACTCGGTAGGAAGTCTTTGCACCGGTGGTTTTGTCAGTGCCCATTTCCCTGCAGACCCTGACGCCTGCAGCTTTGTTGAGCCCCTTGGGTGCCCAAATTAAAGGAATTGCGTACTTCAGAGGTTAGTGTTTTCCGGGCTGTTCAGCGAGCCCGTGTTCTTGTTCTCCTCGTCGCTGGCAGCAAGTGGCCAGAGACTGAAAGAAGGGGCGACGCAGCTGGGGTGAAGGCTGCTGGGTGCTGCAGCTCCCCACGTCCTCACCCTCCGTCAGCTCTGCCGTGGTACAAGCCTGCCCTGAGCTCCCCAACACAAAATCTTCGGGGTTGCTTCACTTCTTTCCTTGTTTGCTTTGCTGCTTCTTACTGCTATTTTTAAATCTCCTTTAAAACGCGCTACGAGCTATCCTGTGCTGTTTCTTTTTCCTTTGCAGCCTCAAGGGGGAAATGCTTGCCTGTGAGTACCGCTGACAGCAGCTTGTGTGTGCTCTCTTTTGGTTTAGTAAGTAGGACTTCTCTTCATTCGTGTTGCATGGAAACTGCCTTGGGGAAGGATGAAGGCGTGGAGCAGGAGGAGGGCTTCTGAGGGATAATAACCCAAGGGTGGGCTTGGAGGTGGCACAAGCCCTGTCCTCAGGCTTTGGGGTCACTGCTGGGGTGGCTGCTGACCTGCTCTTGCTCTCAGCAAAGCTCTGCTCCCTCCTTGCCTTTGTGCTTTGTCCTGGAAGTGTAGCTCTTCCAGCAATTTTTCTCAAGGCATCTGCTCGGTCTCTCTCCATCGCTGGTATTTAGTGTCCTAGGACTTGCAGGTGTGGGGTTGATCCTAAAGTTACGTGCCCCCATCTCCTGTTTTCTAGTGTGTGACAGTTTTTAGGCTTTTAGTAACGTTGAAGAGTTTTCTTACTGCCTGCGCTGCCAAAGCTGTGGGAGCGCACAGAGCAGCAAGCTCAGGTATCGCTGCAGAGCTTCTGCCACGTGGGAGCGGTCCAAGTGAGGGGAAAAGGAGAAAGAACTTGAGCTGGGGGAGCTTGTGATAAATCTGATAAATCAGTTTTCCTATCCTGAGTAATACTAATTTAGAATCGAATGGATTTGTCTTTACTCTGAACCAAAAGGAGCCGTGTGTTTGGAAAATGAATGTGTTTGCCAGCCTTGCAAAACTACTTTTTTAACGTTCCAAGTGTTTCTTTTTCCGCTATGTGTAAGCAAATAACTCAGACTTCCTAGGAAGGGTTTGCAGATAAACGAAAGTAACTTGGTCCAGCTTTGTTCCAGTACAAACATCCCTCCTTCTTAGCGCTGCTGTTTTGCTTGGGAAAGTAGGTTGTGAGCAGCTGTTACGGATTAGCTCTGTCTGATGATGGTTACTTTAAGTGTCGTAGTCAGGAAAGCTGTTTCGTTTATCTATTTTAAATTGCAAATAGAAAACATGTAGGGCCTGGATTTCCTGACTATTGGATTCTAAGCGTTGATGCCTACTGTTAAATTTCAGCAAATCGGCTCCGTAGCTGTGCCGTTGAGGTTTTTTAATTGCAGAACAGTGCTGGTTAGGCAGGAAGACAAACTGCACACGTACCCGTTGGGTCGCAGTCTCAAAGTGCTGCAGGAAATCCTGGCTGTCGGATTTTAACTGGTGTGATTGCATGTTTGTAAATATATGTAGTTCCCTTGTACTGACTCGAGTGAGTTCCTACTCTCTGCCGGACACTCGGTGAGGCAGTGGAAGGGGTTTTGTCAAAGCTATTAAGTATTTATTGTGGCTAATATGCAAACTAATTGCTGTAATGTCTTTTATGTGTGTGCTGGAAGTGTACTCTCCCATGGGGGAGATAAATAAAAGCGAGTAACAGTGCTGAGCCCTGCTGTCTCCTGCTTTAGCACCTCCTGCCTCACCTTTGGGGTAACCTGTACTCCTTCTCTCTCCTTTCTAGAGGATGGCTGGTTTAACGGTGTAGAGCTTTGCTCTTTCATCTCGGATTCAGCTGGGATTTCTGGCACCAGGACGAGCCCTGCGGATGGGACTCGAGCATCCCCAGAGCACAGTGAGCCACAGGCCAGCTCTCTTCTCTGAAATCTGTTGAGTTTTTTTTTTTTTTTAGTATCTGTCTGTGTCTTTTCTTTCTGAATGCTGAAATGTCTGTCAGTGAGGTTGGAGGAAATGTATTACTGAGATTTTTGTCAACCTGCTTGTAATACGTGTGAGCTAACATTTCCCTGGGCTTATTAGGGTGTTAAAAATAGTGTCCCACGACCTTCCTCCTGGTTAAATGGCAAAATTAACCGCAGCGTATGTGAGGACAAAATGGTCACATCCGTACTTGCTGAAGCAGCTTTTCTTTGGAAGACCAAGTCTCCAGGTGTGGGGTTTTTTGGGTTTTTTTTACCTTTTTTAAGTTCAAACAGTTATTGCCATCCAAAACTTCGTCATTTCACTTTGCTTTCACGACTGGTGATGTGAATCCTCCCGAGCTGAGCCTCTTCTTTTGCTCCGGGAAGGCTCTTGTCCAAACTTGTGAGGTCCACAAATCCCCCAGGACGTCCCCTGCGAGGGGCAGAAGGGAACAAAGGCTCCTGGAACCAGAAAAGCTGCCAGCGCTGCCGAATCCGAGCTCAAGTCCTGCTTTGGCTTTGCCTCCTGATCTCATCCTCTCGCTCGTTTTTTTCCTGGGTTTTGTGGACGCTTTTAATCCACTGCAGCAGAAAACGGGACCTCGCGCAGAGAAGCACAGGATTTTTACCAGCTGTCTTTTTAATGTACCGGATTTTAGGCCCACAAAAAGTTTTTAAACTTTCCTGTGGATAAGCTGTGAATGTTACCATTGTTTAATGCTGCCTTTACTAGAGTTTAAACTGCTTTGGTGTTTAGTGCCCGGGGGTGAAGCTCCTCTGCGGCGCCATCCCCCACCCAGGTGCAGGGGAAGCAACACCCCAAATTTACCTTTTTCTTCCCCAAGTCTTGACTTGAGTTTTGCCAAACTCCGTTTTACCACACTCCTCCTGTTCTTGCTCTAAGGGCAAAACCGTCAGGTTGGGTGAAGAAAGGAGCGTTTAGGTATGAAGCAGGAGGCTGCTCTGATGCTGGCTGTTCCCAGGATTTATACGAGCAGCGTCTGGGACCCAGGCTGCTTATTTTCCTCGTGTAAATAAATGAATGTCAGCTGTGCCCAGCGTAGGGATCAGTGTGCGGGACACGTTGGTGCCCTGGCTGTGGAGGAGCTCAGCAACCCCAGAGCCTGAGGTTTACCTGGGGAATTTGAGCTCAAACCTGGCTGTTTTTTTTTTTTTAAACACTCCCAAGAGCTTTAATTTGATAAAGTTGAGCTAGAATGAGCTGTGGTGAAGGCACTAATCGTGACCCTTCCGGGTTTCTGAGGAGCAGAAGTGCTCATCTAGAGTTGCGCCACAGAGGGATGAAATTCAGTAGGTGAGAAACTTGAGTTTTATTAGTTTTGTTCCTTGGGCTGTTCCCGCCGGCGTGCGGGTTTGCTGCAGCCTCTGCGAGAGCAGCACAAGTCTGTTCTTCGGTGTTAAATGTTGCAGCGATTAGAAATAAGTAAGGAAAAGAAAAAAAAAGGGAAAAAAAAGAGAGAAAAAAACGTCGAAGAGATGATAGCCTGTTGCTTGGTAGTGCTCGCTGTCACACTCCAGTAATGCTCCAAACGCACAAACCTGGGCTGGCTGCTCCTCCTGAGAAGCCTCCTGCTCTGCGGGGGAAGGAGGGGCAGAGATGTGCTGGGGGGTGTTTACGCACAATACTCTGTAATAACTTGCTGAGGAATTAATTATATTTGTATCATTGAGTAGTTAAAGAGACAAAAATATATTTTTTTCCTGCCAGAACACATGAATGTAGCTGTTAATATGTTGGAGGTTTTGTTTTTTAATCCCTGCTGGTTTTGGTTTTTAATCCTTGGTAAAAATGAGGTTTGCAGTTTTGCATCCCTGACCGTGGGTCCCTTATTCCTCCCAAGTGGGTCTTTACTTTGGCCGAGGCTGTCTCTGCAGACAGCAGTGTTTGTGCCTTGGTGCTTTAATGAAAGCCTAGCTAGCCTTTTCCCCTGCATTTTAATTTTCAAAAGGTGTAAACACGCATGTCTAGAGCAGAGCAGCAGCAGATTTATGATGCCGCACGGGGGGATTGTACCCGACACGGCAGGGCCCGGGTGCCTGCCCGACACGGCGGGTCCCGGGTTCCTGCCAAGCCCCGAGGTGATGCTGGGGAGCCCACGCACCTCCCAGCCCCAAATGGGCTGGCGGGTCCCCCTGCCAGGGATTTCCTTGAAATCACCTGATTCCGTTGGCACCGTGCGTGCAAATACCCCAGAGTAAGTAAATAAAGATTGCACAAGGTCCCTCAGCTGCGGGTTGGCTGCTGGTCGAGCTGGTGTCTTGGGCTGGGCAGGTTGAATTTGGAGGTGTGGGAGTGGAGGCTCAGTGCCTTGGTGAAGCTTTTTCTCTATTTCCCTGCCTTTGTCCCCATTTCTGTCAGCAGAGGTGGTGGTGGCTGCTGTCACCTTAGTGAGTGGTGGCAGGGCCACCCGCGGGACCTGAGCCACCGTCCAGGGGCTTGCTGCCCCATCGGTGTTATGGGCGGGGGCATTTTAAAGAAGAATGATTTAATGAAAACCTGTTCTGTCTCTGCTGCCAGTCATGGGGAAAAGGAGGAAACAGGCTGAAAACCGGCCGGGGCAGCTCGAGTTTGTGTACGCTGGCTGTGACGTTAGAGCTCAGCCAGGCGTCCCCTTCCCGGCAGCTGCGGGCAGGGGGCCGAGGGCGATGGGGAAGTCCAGACCAGGCTCCTTGGGAGAAGAGGCATCACTGTCAGGGCTTCCAGGAACCCGCTGGCCCCAGGGGGGCGACCCAAACCCTCCCCCTGAAGGGCGCTGGGTGACATCTCCAGTGGTCGTGCTGCTCCTCCGTCTCTGGGCGCTGTTTGCAAACTTCTCTGTGTTCAACAACGTGGATGTTACGCGTCTGCTCGCAGTTTGTTGCCAGGCTCCTTGGGAGAAGAGGCATCACTGTCAGGGCTTCCAGGAACCCGCTGGCCCCAGGGGTGCGACCCAAACCCTCCCCCTGAAGGGCGCTGGGTGACATCTCCAGTGGTCGTGCTGCTCCTCCGTCTCTGGGCGCTGTTTGCAAACTTCTCTGTGTTCAACAACGTGGATGTTACGCGTCTGCTCGCAGTTTGTTGCCGCTGTCTGCTGTGTTTTTTAGGTTTTAAGATACTGCAATGTATGTGATCGTGTGCTGTGTGTTGCATACTCTGTGCGCTTGAGCATAGACAGCCCATCGGCATTTATTTACATTAAAAGAAATTTTAAAAAAAATACAGATCCAGTTTCCTCTGTTATTTTCCATTATTGTTTGCTGTAACTTATCTACTGTGTGCTGGGATTGTGAGGTGATGGGGAGTTTGGGGAGTCTCTGGAAAGGGTTTGGAGGGGGAGGATGGGTGTCTCTGGCTTCTGGGAGTTGGGCTGGAAATGGTAAATCCTGCACCTCCGAGCTACTGCTGCCATTGCCTTCCCTCATCAGTTTTCAGGGGATTAAATGTGGTGAATGTTTCTGGAAAAATAAAATAAAGCAAGCGCTTAGATTTGGCAGAATAAACCAACACTTGAGGGAAGCACAACCTGGGCTAAAAAGACTGTTGTCGGGTTCTTGATGGTGATTCAAGCCGGGATGAAGCCGAGCAGCCAAAGTGCTGAAAGCAGCAAACGCCTACGACTCTTGTCCCTGGAGAATGACCCCCCAGCGGTGGTGGATGGAGGAAAAGCTTTTGGTGAGCCCAAGGGCAGCTGGGCTCCCATCACAGACCCGAGTGTCCGGCTCTGTGCGAAACTCCCTGGGACCTCCTGAGCTCCTGAGCCCCAGCTGCCCTCGCTCTTAGGGAATCAGTGGATTTGGCTGAAGGAAAATGTATTTCAAACGCTGGCCACAGGCTTTTGAGGTCAGGAGGGATGAGCTCATGCCTGACGTGCCCCGGGGTGAAGCAGTGCTCCTGAGGAGGCCCCTGGGCATCCCCTGAGGGTGCTGCAGGGTGGGACGGGCAGGCTCCTGCTCTGCGGGGATTGTTTCGACGACAAGTTGGCAGCTCTCGCGCAGAAAACAAATAATTTCAACATCTGCTTGGGTTGCATTCAGTTTTCTAGCATTTTGCTCTGTGGGTTGAATGAACTACTTCTTCCTTGCTCGGAGGAGGAGTTAATGATTTATGGGTCAACTGGCACAATTCTTTGATTTCTGCAGAATTCAAACTTTTCCGCAGTAAGCTGTATCAGAGCTTGTAGGCGTATCAGAACTCCTCCTTTAAGGCTGCAGGGACGAGGGGAGGGCAACCACAGCTTTGTCTTACAGGACTTGAACGTGCCGGGTCTCCATCTCCTGCTGCCAGACCTCCAGGTAAGATAACTCTGAGCCACAGAGCTTTAGGTGACGTCGCTCCGGGGAACCGGGCTGGAGCTTTTCTGCAACTCTGGCAGGCACAAAGATTGGTAAATTAAATAAAATGAAACCCAGGGCTGTAACAAATGTTGAGGGAAAGCCAGAGGAGTGAAAGAGCTGCAAGGAGTGTTGGGTTTAGGGCAGAAAGCATCACAAAAGATTCTGGTTTCCAGGAGCAGGGTGGGCACTCGGAGCATGCAAAGCATTGGGAAGGTTTAGGCTCAAAAACGGTGATCCTGGATAAATAATTCTGAGAGGTCTCATCTTGCTGATCATGGTGCCAAGCTAGTCCAAATTGCACTCAAATTCCATTTTTTAAAGAACTTTACTCTCCTGCATTACTTGCGTGCTTTATAGCTTTACTCCAGGTCATGTTATTTGTGCAAAACTGATGTGTCCTTTTGATTAGATGCTTCTCTCTCCGTCTCTGCACGCAATTTGTTGCTGGGGGACTGTGCTGACTCCAGCAGGATTTCGTCTGACTGTGAATTTGCTTCCAAGAGATTTGTTACTAAACCAAAATGTTTTACCCATAAGATAACTTTCAGGGGGCTTTTTACAGAAGGCATAGATGAGTTCCTTGCCCTGCAGGTATTGGCAATATAGCATTTTTGCATTTTAGCTGAAAGCTGCATTCTCAAAAACCGCAGATGAAGGAGACCAGCAGAACCAAGCCTACGGGAACTGCTTAACCTCTACGACCAGCAGAGAGATGGAGCCAACGAGACCCGTCCGTGTGAGTGATGATGATCTTGAACATAAATAACCCTCCCCGCTATTTTTTACAGATATTTGGCCCGGAAAAAAATGTGGTAACTTCTGTGGGAGCTCCCAGGAGGCTGGAATAAAGAAAGATGCCGACTTCAGAGCTGGGGCGGCAGAGGGATCCCGCTGCTCTCTTTGGGCTACTCCTCGCCGCTGCTCTTTTTGTGGCTGTGCAGAGTAAGTGAACAGCAGGAGGGAGAGAACCCGTCGGGTTAAACTAAGATCCCTCAAAGGGAAACTTTCTCCTGGGATTCAAAAGGCTTGGATCCTTCTCTTCCTCATTGCCTTTGCATTTCGAGAACGTTTTAAATCTTTGTGATCTCCCTTTGCTATTTTTTCCTTTCCGTGTAAAACAGACGTAAAATTATTCCAGCTGGAAAAGGTGCAATGATTTCTACTAATTGGGGAGGGGAAATGGTTAATCTGGGCTTCATGACCAGCCTTTGAAATGGCTGGATGAGGTGTGAGGAGGACCAGGACCTCGTGAGGTGATGCTGCTCCCTGGTCCTCAGTCACAGACTGTGCCTCCCCTCTTACTTCTACCTTTAAGGAGTTTTAAGGCCACTGATGCATCCTCTCCAGAACCTTCAGGCCTGAGCTCCCCCTCCTCTTCCTCCCAGCATCTTGCTGATGGAATTTCTGTCGGCAGGTGACTGTGATGCTCCGCCACGTCTCTCATCTGCAGAGCTGAGGGAGCAGTACCGTGAGTTTACCACCTTCCTCTACGGATCAGCAGTGGAATACGACTGTCGTCCAGGTTACATCCAGGTGAGAAAAGTCAACGTCCGAAACGCCCTTATTTGTGGAAAAGATGGCCAGTGGCACGGATCACAGGAGTTCTGTGCGCGTGAGTATATTTTGAGTTGACTTTCGCTTCTGTGTTTTCTTCGCTGCTTATTAATCAGCTTATCCTGTGGGATAGCGGGAGATGAGTTTGTGTTCCCATGATGGCAAAAACTGGAATCTGCTTTGCTGCTGGCTGCGTGTGCTGCCTCAAAGCACGTCCTTCTGCTCAGGCAATTTGCAACTCCCGGCCCAAAAGCAGTGTTTCAGACTTGTGGTAGGAGAATCCTACAGAAGAAGCGCTGTCTTGCTTGTTGGGGTTACTGCAAAACCTGCTTCGGCTGCAGAGGCTGGTGTGCAGGTTGTGATGCAAGTCATGGAATAATTGAGGGTTCTAGGGGAGATCCAGAGGTCCATCCCCTTGGAGGAGTCTTCTGCTTTCCTGCTGCGTTTTCCCTGATTCTTCGAGAAACTGAACTAACTCCAGTCCTCTTGTCGCCCAGCGAGGCGGTGCATCTACCCCGGAGAGCCGGCCAACGGCAGACTCGTCCTAGCAGAAACGTTCGCTTTTGGCTCAACAGTGAATTTCACCTGCAACACGGGGTAAGGCAGGAGCGCTCGGGGCACAGGTCCTCTGCTTCCCCGGGCATCTTTCTGAAGTGTTTTCCCCTCTAGATCACAGCCTGTGTGGTCAGAAGCCTCACCAGCACAGGAAAATGCAGACTGTGACTGAATTATCTTTTAAGCGCTCCTTTGAAACCTTTAAGACTCACTGAGCTTTCTTTATCTCAAACTTTGAGGCAGTTCTTCCCAAGCTCAAGTTCACTCTCCTGACCCTTTCTGAACCATTTCCAATATTTCAGTGTCTTTTTGAGGAAAAGACATCAATACTGCACTCCGAGCTGTAGCGAAAGCTACGCTGGCTGATGAAGCAGATGATTTTCCTTGGAAACCATGTAACTTTTTTATTATTTTAAAAGTGCTTTTTGTAAAAAGCCAGCGTGTCACTGAAAAAAATTACATCAATGGCAATTTTCTGATCTGCTGTAATTATGACAAAGAAGCCCAAACCATCCCGACGGTAATGTTAGAGCTAATACATCAAAGCTGAGCTTGTCGAGTAATTCCCTCTCCCCTGTTTCGCACAGGTACAGGCTGGTTGGAAGTTCTCAAATTCAGTGTGTAATTAAAGATGATGTTGTTTCATGGGACAAAGATATTCCCTTCTGTGAGCGTAAGTACATTAATTGATCTCCTGCTTAAATGGGACTGGGGATGGGTACGGAGCAGTCGTGTTGCCCTACGGAGGATTTCAGCAGTTCAACATGTGGTGGAGTGTGGAAAAACAATTTTTTCTTTGTGTTTTTCTTCCTGCATCATCCTGCAGAAAAGTTTATTTGCTGCCTGGGAGTAGGGCAGCTGCCTGTGAGCTTGGTCTGTCCCCAAACCCCTCAGTGCCTGGGTTCAAGCTCTGCTGCCTGTGGGCAGGCATGAAACAACCTTGAGACCTGCCCTTAAATTTCTCAGGTGCTTCAATTTTTTTTTTTACCAGTTCAAAAATCAGTTAATTTTCTCTCTTCTCCTTCTCTCCTTCTACCGTTTCTCCCCCTGCCCTCTCCAGCAATACCGTGTTTACCCCCTCCAGAAATAGCTAATGGGGAGCACAACGGAGCTGACAAAGACCACTTTGAATACGGGACATCTGTCACTTACTGGTGCCACCCTGTCAAGAAGGGACAGAGACCTTTCTCACTGGTGGGAGATGCCTCTATTTTCTGTACAACCACAGATAACGTAAATGGTGTCTGGAACAAGCCAGCCCCAGAATGCAAAGGTGAGCAGATAAAAAAAATATATATGTATAGAGTAGGGGGTTCGAAACTAGTTTTGTCACCCTGCTGCCTTGCCATGCCCACTTGGAGCCTTTTTGGTGAACCCCCCTTCTGCTCCGAGAATGTTTTTAACACCCTCTTGAGCGTAACTGCTGACGTGGTGGCATTTCCCTGGCGCAGTGGTCACCTGTGAGCAGCCGCAGGTGGAGAACGGGAGGCTGCTGAGCAGGTACCGCCGCGACTACGCCTACGGAGACAGCGTCCTCGTCGACTGTAACTTCCGCTACAGCCTGAACGGCAGCGACACGTCCACGTGCCAGGAGAGCGGCCTCTGGGAGCCTCCGCTGCCGCGCTGCCAGCGCAGTAAGTGCGACCCCGCCGGGGCAGCAGCTTCGCTTCTGTCAAGTTCCCCCCTACCTCAGAAAGCATTAGGTCATGGAGGTGATGGCTCCGAGACTGAACTTTGGGGATTTTTGATTTTATTTTATTTTTTTCTAATCTGGGATTTTTGATTTTATTTTATTTTTTTTGCTAATCTCTCTTTTAGCACTAGGTTGACTTTAGGAACTTATAACTTGGGGCTGTAGAGACTAAAGCCGTTCCAGCTGGTGAGCATTTCTCAGTAGAATTCAGAGGGGCTAAATTGACCTTTCTGTATTTAATATTTTAGAGCCTCAGATAGCATAAACTTTATTAGAAATCATACCTCATTATAGCAGTGAAAATAGCCATGCAGCCCAAAACTGTTCGTATGTTTTTGCTTGTCTCCTTTGCATTCGCTCTTTGGCATCGCTGAACTCAAATGATTATGTGCATCTCAGAAAGGACAACGAGAGCCCACATTTTTTACCCAAATTCTCTCTCTTATGTTGCATACCATTATGGGCCTCGCTGATTTACCGCTGGCAATGTCCCTAAATTGATATTTCATCCCTAGGTAGCTGTGATGACCCTCCCAACGTGCACAATGCTGTTAAAGCAAAACTTGCCGGTAACCTGTTTCCTGTGGAGACCGTGGTCACCTACGAGTGCCGGCAGGGCCACCAGTTCAGCCCAGGAGAAACCACACGGCACATCCAGTGTCTGCCGGACTTCACGTGGACTGAAACTCCACCTCCTTGTGAAAGTGAGTCTACCTTCCTAGCAAACACCCCAGCCCCCCTAGGTGGCATCGCCCTGGTTTTCACACTCGCTGACATTTGGCATTTCTCAGGAATCCGCTGCCCAAATCCAGATGTCAGGAATGGAAGGCCCTTTAATGTCTGGGGACAGAAGGTTGATTACGTGTATGGAGACAGGCTGGAAATCATGTGTACCGAGGGCTATGCCTTCAAAGGTCGCGGCAGTAGCCTTGTGCTTCACTGTACGAGCGATGGTAGATGGGATCCAGAGGTACCAGAGTGCACTCCAGGTAGGTGAGACTTGGTGAAGCGTGTTGGCTACTCCTTAGTTTTGACTCTGTAGAGCATAGCTGTCTGTTGACATTCACAGGAAAATCTGCGTGTGGCCAAAGGAGGCGTTGAGACCTGCACCTGGTTGATACTCACCTTTTTTTCCAGGGTTCGGATGTTCTTGATGACTGTCTTCTCTGTAAAAAGTGTCTTCACTGGAGTTCTTCCTGAAAAGGCATGACATCCTTTACTTTCTCTTGTTTCTAGAACCTCGTTGCCCAAAGCCAGATGTTGCTCATGTGAGAGAGGTGTATAAAAGCAAAACTGACTACACGGTTGGGACCCGAGTGAGGCTGGCGTGTGATTCAGGCTATGTCCTCAGGGGCCAGGAGGTGACCGAGTGTCAGGCTGATATGAGCTGGGCTCCCCCGTTACCGTTTTGTGACAAAGGTATGTGTAACGTCGTGCTGAGAGGAAATCTGGTGTGTGAGTATCCAGAAAGAGCCGTCGGTAGGTGACCTGCCTTTGTCATCTGCTCTGGGGAAGGGGACGACGATCACCAGCTCAGGGCTGGACGTGTCTAGGTGTCTTCTCCTGCAGCTGTGACCCAGGCGGGACCTGAGTGAGAGGTTGGAGCCTGGAGCTGGTGTAAGAGGCAAGAATCCAGGCAGCGACTTCATGTGTTTATTTTCTTACCAGTTCCCCTTATTCCACAGCCTGTGGTCCCCCTCCCCAAATCGCCAGCGGCCGCCACTCTGGCTTGGGACAGGAGCAGTTCACCTATGGCGCAGAGGTGACGTACAGCTGTGCTGAGGGTCTGTCCCTCCTTGGGGACCCGTCCATCTACTGCACTTCCAACGACGGGGTGAACATGACATGGAGCGGACCTGCCCCGGAGTGCAGGCGTGAGTCGATTCTCCTGTTCTGGCTCAGACTGAAGCCAGGAGCGTTGTGGGTATGATTGTGGGACTAAGCCCCAGCCCAGCTCCCTGCCCTGGTCCAGGAGCTCCAAACCTGGAGTGGTTTCATGCCCATGCAGCTCCCCTGGCTCTCGTGCAAAGCTCTCAGCACCACGAGCTGCTCAGTCACACCGGGGACTCCTGGGGCTGCTGGAGACAGCTGAGGGTCAATTCTTACACTCGAGTATAGCCAGGATGCAGAGAGCATCTGCCCGACCTGGCTCCCCGGCATCCCCGGGGAAGGGCAGCAGCCAAACCCACCGCTCCCTCCTCTCTCCCCGCAGTGGTTCGGTGCCCCGCGCCCGCCGTCGAGAGGGGAAGGATGACTCCACAGAGGTTCACGTTTCCCTACGGGGCAGCCGTGCAGTTCTCCTGCGACGAAGGCTTCAAGCTGCACGGCGATGCCGAGAGCCGGTGCCTGGCCGACGGCACCTGGCACCCCCTCCTGCCCGTCTGCCAGCCCGGTGGGTACCAGACCCCACAGATGCCCCCACAGGCCAGGGGTGCTTCTCCTCTGACCTGCCAGCCGCAGGTGGCACTTGCAGGGTGTTTTCTCTTCTGCCTCCTCCCACTACATTAATTATTCTTTCCTTTCAGTTCAGTGTTACCGACCCATAGCACAGGAGGGGAACCTTGTGGTTAACTCTTATAAATTATGGTACAAGGTGAATGAAACTCTGTCCTTCTCTTGCCAACGTGACGGCCGTCTGTCAGTAGGTACAAAATCCACCTGCTCGGCTAATGGCACTTGGATCCCACTGCCCACGTGTGTAAGTACCACCATCTGCCCAGGCTTTTTCTCTTTCTTGGCCCATTTATAGCCTGGAATAGCTCTGGTCTGACCCCACGAGTGGGGTTGCTTCGTTACAGTAGAGCTGGTGCAGTTGAGGGGCTGCAGTGGGACGGGGATGCTCAGCACATAGGTCCCTGCAGCAGAGCCTCATGCCCTCTGTCTTGTTTTGGTTCTTTTAAAGAAAAAGCATGATACTTGTGAGAAGATTCTTCAAAACAGCGAAGCTTTCCAGTGCGGGATTCCTCTGACAGAACTGAAAACTCTGCTGGAAGTCCAGAAACTGTACCTGGAGATCCAGAAACTTGAAAGGGAGCTGAAAGCCACAGCATACGGCTGACTGTTGTCACTGGTATCATAAGAACCATCCTTTTGCGTGCTGAATAACCATGTTGACTGAGGATTTTTTATATCACTTCATAATTTGTGCTAATGCTTAAGTAGGCAGAGCAAAAATTGCCAATCAGTCAAGGAACAGATTTGGTCGTATGGGGAGTCAGAGAGCGGCTTCTTCTGGCTCATTCTGTTAGAGCTCACTGGGTTAGGTTTGTACATCGCTTTATACATTTTAAAGCTTTACATTTAGCCGTGTTTGTCACGCTGACGAGGCGCATTTAGAAAGGAGCTGAGCGGAAAGTAAATTTTTGTGGGAGCTGAGCAGGCACCACACAGACCGGGGTGCATGTGGTGAGACCCACCAGCCCACCCTCGCCCCAGCACTGCCGCTGCAATCCAGCACCTTGCTACTCTGATCCTCTGCCTTGCATTCGTTAATGCAAACCAGCAATTAACTGCCTAATTGGCTGTGACCTTGAGAGCAGGCACAATGAAGAAAACTTCAGTGCCTGTCTTCTTGCAAAGCAAAAATGCCAGGTTTTCTTCCCAAGGAGGACAGATGTATCTGAGGCTAGTGTAGTGCCGCTGGCTGCGCCTTTTGTGCGTGCACCAAGAGCAGTTGTTGGTCATGAAAGTGCAAAGAAAGAAACAGATTAGTATTTTTCTGCAACATCCAGTAAAGGAGGAAACGCTCTGTTAGCACACACCTTGTGATCGTGCTCCTTCACCGAGATTGTAATAAAGCTGCAGTGGTAATGACAGCTGTGTCTGGCTTTTGATTGTTCTGTCCTATGGACAGCAAAGTGAAGAGGTGCATCAATAATCACTTAATTAGTCACAGGGGTCAGAACCTGTGTCCCAAGGAGCATGTCACCCTCTGGCTCCGTCATCCCTGTGGTAGCTGAGGAGTTGTTCCCAGGGTTGGAGGATGTCCTTGCAGTCTGGTCTCAAGCTGAGGGTGGTGGTAAGGTGCAGAGAGTCAATGACATAGGCAATAGTTTTTCTCATTTAATTAAAAAGGTCATGATTAACAATTTGAATAGCAGGTTGATACTAAGGTTGATGCTTAAGCCCTGAGGCAGCCCGTGGACATGCTGGAGGTAGCTGGTGAATTGTCCTGCGCCCTGCAGGCTGGCTTCAGGGCAGAAGCGGGGACCTGCTGACTAAGGAATGTTTCTAGGAAGGGAGATTGCTCCCAGTTTCTGCCTGGAAGTGGACAGTTCCTTTAAAAACTGGCCTTTTGAGAGACTTCTCCAGCGTGCACAGCAGCACCAGCACCTAATCTGCAGAGGCATCTGCTGCCCCCCGGCTGCCAGCACCGCTTTTACACCCTGTTTGGGATTTTTATTTTTTAAATTTTTTTTTTTACTCGGCAGTGCTTCTCAGATTTCCAGCAGCAGTGCTGCCCCGGCACAGTGCCGGTGTTTCGGTGCCTGGGATGCTGCTGTACCAGCGTGTGAGCCAGGTATGATTTCAGCAGAGGCACCCTGTGTCTTGATGACCTGCCAGCACCCATTGTAAGATGTGAGGAAATCCCAGTTCAGCTGCCTTTTGCTCGGGTTTCTCTGTTCTTACGGTTTATGTGGCTCTGTGATGCAGCAGCTGCCTCTTCCCTGCAGGGTTACAGTGAAGATGGGGATGCAACCGTGGGTGCTCACGTTGGCTGTAAATTAGGCAGATTTCTAGTGTGGTCCAGTGGTGGTTCCACCCTCCTGGTGTGCAACACCTCACTCACCTAGGGCTGCGCACAGAAAGTGTTTTGTCTCCTGTGCAAGACTCAAAATCCATCAGCATGAATAAGAGCTGGGTGTTACGTCCCACATGAATACTCTCGAAGTGATGTCAGATGGGCTATTTCAGGGTGTTAGTCAAGATGCAGATGTGTTCGCTCACACCCATTCCTAATTGTAAATGTCAGGCAGTCACGAAAAACATGAAGAAACAAAAAGCAAATTGCTTCCAATGTTTGTTTCACTAACTCTGCTCATGGAAGGTTTGTGTTGTGTTACCTGCCAGCAAATAATTAAGGCATTTTCCTACCCTGGATAGAGCTCGGGCCTGGGTGGGGGTCATTTCTGCTCTGGTTTTGGTAAAACTGTGTCAGTGCTCCTTGGCAGTCTTAGGTCAAATAAAAGGGTTAAGTTATTGTCTTATGGTGGGGCAGGAGGACCAGGAGGCTCCACAGAGAAGGACAATTGTCCCCCGCCCTTGGCTGCTCTCTGTGACCCTGCCAGAGGGTTCTGGGGGTGTTCTGGAAAATCTCCCACTGCTCCAGAGTCTTCTCCAAGGCTGTCACAGTGCATCTCCTCCCAGCTTCAGAACCAGCCCTTTGGAGTCTCTGCTGCTTGACAGAGGAGCACAGAAATGGCTGCAATGAAATCTGGAGAACCAGGACAGGGGAAGCACCCAGGTACCCTGATCTGCAGGGCGCCCACCAAATCGTGGGGGTCTGGCCACTCGGCGCTGCTCCTGGCCCTGCTGGGGCTCCTCGGCATGCCTGTGGCTCATGGTGAGTACAGGGGGGAGTGGGACGTGTGGGGAGGACCAGCAAGAGGTTCCCTGGTCCCACCTTGCTGCTCAGGTGCCAGTGGGGGGTGACACCACCATCCCCAAGCCTGGGGACCCATTGCTCAGTGCTGTCATGGATGCAGCCCTGTCGCCCTCTGGGGATGCTCACTGGGGCTGGGGCCGGGGAACGAGGAGGTCCTCTCCTGCTGCAGGTGACTGTGGCCCCCCACCTCGCATGACCCACTCCAGGCCATCCAGCGACGAGCAGGCCAGCCGCTTCCC
>NW_009719878.1:23422-30555 GCF_000703405.1 Apaloderma vittatum
GGAGGTCGGACACGGTGCAGTGCCTGCCCGGCCCGCGCTGGTCAAAGCTGCCCGAGCCCTGTGGCCGTAAATATCTCCTTTTTCCAAAACACGGCTCCCTTCCCATCTCTTGCTTGGCTTAAAGTTTCTGCCCTCCTGCAGCAGCACCGTGTCTCCTGGCAAGGTTCAAAACTGCTTCCCTTGGCTGCTGTTGGGTGCAGGATCCGTGCCCGCTGTCGAGGGTCTCAGCGGCTGGGGCCCAGGATGCTCCCGCTTTTCCCAATCCCTGGGTGCCGCAATCCCTGCCTGCCAACGGCTTCGCCCCTGCGGGTAACACATCCCCACCTGCGTTTTGCAAAAGATGCGTTCGGCGGAACTGCAGCCTGGTATGAAAGCAGAAACAACCCGAGATGAACGCGATTTGCTTTCCAAAAGCACCGTGGAGAGGGCATTTCTGTGGTTCCAAGGTTTCTTTTGCGTGTCTCTGACTTGACTGCCAGGGAGCTGTGCTGCCCCAATAAGGCTGCGGTTTGCTGCCCTGTCCAAGAAGGACGAGAGGAGTAATTTCTTTCCCGTGGGGGCCAACGTGAGCTATGTCTGCCGCCCCGGCTACGAGAACACCTCGGAAAGTTCCCCCACCAGCACTTGCCTTGAAAATCTGGTTTGGTCAGAACCCGCCGAGCTGTGCAGGAGTAAGTATCTCTGTTCTGCTCTGCTCCACTTGCCGAAAATCAGCCGTGGAACTCGGGGCAGGTCAGGCGGTTGCTCCCAGCCCACGTGCTGAAGTGCAGGCAGGCTGTTAGCACAGCCCAGCAGATACATGCTTTATACAAAATTAGGTGAGTATTCCTTGACTTTCATATTTAAGACTGAACAGAGCGAGTATCAATAGTGGGGTTTGTTTTTTTTTTTTCTGCTGGCATAAACAGATCTGTTTTGATTTTCATGTTAGGGAATATGTTTGCCTGCAGGCACGGTACATGCTCAGGAGAAATGTCAATTCGCAGTTCTAGCATCAAACTTCAAAGTGAAGACAGAGCATGTTTCTTGGTGAAATCCGTGTAATATTAAGGCTGATGGTGTAGCAGCAACACATTTTTCACAGGCGAGCAACTTGCTGCCAATCTATTGAGATGGAAATATCTCGCCAAATATTCTCCTCCGCCCTCCTGCAAGTGCGGAGCCCCTACGGGAATCCCCATCTTCGCCCACAGCTGGTTCTGGCTCCTGCCAGCTCGGTTGTGGCACGTGGGGAGTGAAAAGCTTTGGTACCTTTGGGTATAACCCTCGAAGCCTGTCCCTTATTTGGCCTTTTTTAATTTCTTCATCACCGTGTGCTCCCGCTAACCGTGGCCCCTCTCTCTGGCAGGGATGTCCTGTGGCGAGCCGCCCGCGCTGCCCGGGGGCAGGATGGTCACCGAGACGGACTGGAGCTTCGGTGCGAGAGTGACCGTGGTCTGCGACGAGGGGTGAGTACTTACTTAGACTATTTCAGCTTAACATATTGGAGATTATTAAAAAATAAGGGGTTATGTTGAGGTTTTTTAAAACACAAGGATGTTCAGCTGCAAGCAAGCACGCTTCCATCAGCCAGGGAGCTGACTCACGCTTACTGCCTGCTTTCAGTCAGCGTCCACATGGAGTAGACTGACCTTCCAAATTAAGCTCGTGTAACTCCAGCTCATGTTGCTCCCTCCCTAGCAGGAGCTAACTGGCATCATTCGGCTTGTTCTGCCAGCCTTTGCAGCTGCTTGGAACATGAGAGCGGTTTTTTTTCCTCCAGATATTCCCTTGGGATGGATAGCATGTCCCACCCTTCTGGGGTTCAGCTAATCTTTGGAAATAGCCATTAGGGTGGAGGGATAACGTTATCCCTGAGCAAGATCAGATACTGTCCATCACATCCAAATGGTGAATTTTTTTTGAAGAGCAGGATGTAATTCCGAGATGGGGGAAGGTGTTGAGTGTGCTCAGCAGGGAGCTCCTCACCTTGTCACCTCCTCACTTCGTCCTGGTGGGTGACGGCAGCGTGGGAAAGGCCCTGGATGCCACGGCTCCCGCCAGCCTTGCCATGGGAGATGTTCGTAGGTTAGCCAGAATCCTGGCAGAGGGCGAGGTGAAGGAGATCTGCTGTTAACCAGCTTGTATCTGCACGGCTGCTTGCCTTGAAAGTGCCTTTTCTCCTCTCCTGATTGTAGTGGTAGAGTGGGAAAAAAACTCTTCTCAGCCTCTGGATAGTTACCCAATTTTTTCTCTTCTTATGTATTTTTGCATAGGTACAAGTTAGAAGGGAATAATTTTATCCGGTGTCAGCTTAAAGGAAATGATGTTGAATGGAGTAAATTTCCAACCTGCGAATGTAAGATTAACCCAGCCTTACTTTTGACTGCACTTCAGTAGATCCTGCACCTTAATGTCTAATCTAAACCTGTCTTTGTACGTTGCTTTTGTTGATGTTACGTGGCAGATCTGTCACCACCACCGCAGCTGAGAAACACCCGCTTCGCTGCTGACCCTGTATTTCAGCAGGTTTATTCCCACAAGTTCAACATATTTTCTCATGGCTTAAGGCTGCAGTGAAGGTGGTGGGATGAGAATTTTGAGGAACCACAAGCCAGAGCAGGACAAGTTGTCTGTTTATTTTTGTGACCTTTGGAGTGAGAGGGAGAAAAATCTAGCAAGAGGAACATTTCAGAAAGAAAAGAGATGCTCTAGACAGAAGGCAGGGCTAGTTACCTGTAAAGCCTATTCTCTTCGAGAATCTTAGGTGAACTCTTAATAACCATTTAGCATTTTCCTGATTGCTGAAGCTTTTAGCAATACTCACGGTACCCTTCTCTCCCGCAGTAATTACCTGCTCTTCGCCTCCTCGAATTAGCAGCGGAAAGCATGATGGCGAAGGCATAGAAAAATTTGCATATAACTCAACTGTGACTTACAGCTGTGACTCGGGCTTCCAGCTCGTTGGCAGCGGGAGCATCCGTTGTACGAGCACGGACCGAACAAGCGGGGTCTGGAGCGGAGCCGTGCCTGCGTGCAAAGGTGGCTTCATCTGAGTTTAGTGTTTATTACGAGTTCGGTGTGTAGCTTAACGTTTCGTGATTGCTTAGTACAGGACGTGTCTGATGTAAGTCACAGTGCAATTTTAAAGAGGAAAAAATGCAGTGCTGCTAAGGAAGGGGCAGTGCTCCTAGCAATCCTTGCTCTCTCTGCCCTAGAGAAAAGCACAGCTGTCAAAGTCGCAGCACAAGTGATGGAAAGGAGTCGTCCCCTCAAAAGTGAGTTGAAACGATTCTACATTGAATCATATCCCATGTTTCCCAACCTCATTTGCACCTTTATCCCATTTCTACAAAAAAACCCCCAAATTTGATGAAACTCAGTCTGCGATTTTCCTTTCTTCAGATTCCCATGGAAATGGCATCCAACCACCTAAGGCTTCCAGGTGGGAGATGAAGCTCAGGCTTTATCAGAAGTCACTTCAAAATACCATCTCCTTCTCTCCTTCTTCTTTCTCCAGGACACCAGGTCAGTGCTGGAGGCTCATCTGGAGTTCAGGGGAACTCCCTGGTTACTCCCAGTCCTCTACCTGGAGCTTTCACGTTTTCCCGTGTTTCTCTCCAGTGCCAAAGAGCTGTGCTACCTCAGTGTTCAGATTTGTTGCACCTTTGTACAAAAAGCAAAAATACTATTCTCCTGGGACGAGCCAGGGATCTGTATGTCTTCCGAAGTACATGGGCATCTCTGGCATCCTCCCCCAAGCCGGCTGCTTTGAAAACATAAAACGGTCAAAAGTTGCATCATTTTGTGGGAGTGAGTGATGTTGGTTTTTTTTACTCGGGGTCATGCTCTTTTCTTCTGTCACTTTTCTCTGTACAATCTCTATTTTTCACTGGTTGGGCATCTGGTTCAGTGTCCAGGTTAGACTGCACTGACGTCCTCCTCTTAAAAAAGCTTTTCCTCGCCTTAAATACATTTTCATCTGCCAGTTGATTCCTTGCTCTTACATCATTACAGATTTTGCTTAACCCATTTTTTTGCCACGCCGAAAAATGAGAGATAACTTTGCAGCTTGCAAGCTCAAGCGCGCTGGAGCTTCTGTCCTGGTCGGGGCAGCGGGAGGCAGCGCACTAACATCAACCTTCCTCCGCACCAGCGAGGTCGTGGGCAGTCAGGAGAAGCTGGACGTGGCAGAAGTGCTGCTACAACAGATTCCCCATCCGCTGCAAAGGATTATTTTATCTGTAACATGGGTGAGTGCCGGCTGTCTTGGAACAGTATCTGGGTGGGAACTATTAAGTAATACAGACAAATACTGGAGGGTCTCGCCACTCAGCTGGAGACTTGGATGAAAAGCACTCCTCAGGTGTCAGGGTCAAGCTGAAAGACGTTGTGAGGGCATCAGTGTATGACAAGAGGTCCAAGCAGGGCTTTAAACATCATAAAGGAGATGAAGGTTGGTGAGGCTGTGTCTTTGGTAGGAACAAACAATGGCTAGAAGCATCCTAGATCAGACAACATGGAAGGAGAAGGGAAAAATTTATCCTTCGGCTTTGTCTATGAGTTTCTACTTTGCTCTGTTATGCCACTTCAGAACAAAGATTGATTTAAAAACCTCTTCCTGTTGGTTTTTCTTTTTTTCAGTCTTTTGTCATCCTTGGCGCTTCCTCAGGAAACCGTTGACGCAGCAGCTTGTCACACAATCTAACGTCGTACTTCAGGAACTTGGCTCCGCTGCCCCAAAACACGGGTCCTGCAAACTCAGCCCCTCGGCGCCGGAAGGAGCAGTTTGCTTTGGAGCATTTATTTGTGATGGGTCTGCCCTCCTCTAGCAATGCCGTGGCAAAGCGGCCCCCATCGAAAAAACCCTTGGAGAAGGGACCTGCACTTTCCTTTCATGGTCGCAAAGACAAGTGTCACGTTCTGCCACCTGCCTGCAGGTGTGAAGCAGGCACACAGTCCTAAAGATACCACCTAAATATATTATTTTCTCCAAGATAGCACTGTAAGCATAAAGCATCCAAACGCTTCACTGTGTTCTGCTTCTCCAGGGCCCTCTGCAAGGGTCATACTTGTCAGGACTCTTATGCTTTGCTTTCAGACCAAGAACAAGCCAGATCGGGTCTGTCCTGTGTACATGTACAAAAGGTGTTGGTTTGAATTGTGATATGTTTGAATGTTCCAGGGAATTGATTGAAAAAATGCAGCAGTTGGTGCAGTTTCTCTCCCATCTGAGTTTTCCTCTCTTTCAGCAATTTCCTCCTAACATCCCAAACCTACTGATCCAAAAAGCCTTTTTCCAGGCTGCGGGTGGGAAGCTGCAGTTTCTCAGATCCCCCTCCAGCCTTTCTGTGGAATTTCTGACGGAGCTCAGCTGTGTCACAACCCGCTCGACTCCGTGTTTCCACAACCACAAGTTTCCTTGCAATGCTGACCTGCTGCCATAGCAATCGTGGTAAATACAGTTTTGCGGGAGGGGTTTTAGAAGACCTGTGTGTCTCTGCTGAGCTAAGCTGCTCCCTGAACTCTGCGGGAAGGTCTGGCTGAGCATGATCCAGCTGTGGATCCACCCTCTCTGCTGTGGTTGCCTTGCTCAGCCCAGGCAGACCCTGGAGTCAGTCCCAGTAAGGCTCTGGGAGCTGTGGGCGACGTGCCAGGCTACAGCCCTGCTCAGGGTGGATTTCTGTGCGAAGCCAAGAGCAGCTCAAGCCCCGTTTTTTCTGACCGGCTTTGCGGAAAACCCCATGTTGTCCCAACCCAAGCCTGGCAGCATGGGTGCACAGAGTGTAGGAGGTCAGGCTCCCCTCCATACGTGCTTCGCCTCCTGCTGTTGCCATCTGCTTGGCTCGATTTCTGCGGTACGGGGAAGGGATGGCAGAGCAAGATAAAGCAAGTCGCCCTGGGCTGCTCCTGCTGTGCGGGCACAGAGCCGCTATCGCAGGGCTCAGCTGTCTGGGCAGCTCCTGCCCAGGAGGTTTGGGGGCTCGGTCAGTTATTGGGCGAAACGGGGCAGCAAATGTGGGTGGCAGAGGGACGGGACAGTCTGAGCCCCATGGTCTTGGACAGGCATTTGCTGTGTGGCTGGTGGGAAAGCAGCCTGGCCCGAGGGGTTGGTCTGAGCGGGGGTTTCACGGAGCTGAAACTGCAGCAGTTGGCTCTTCTGATGTACACACGAACCGAGCCGCTCCCCGAGGAGGCTCGACGTTACACGAAGTCTTTGCCAAATACCTTTCAACATCTTGCTGCCCTGTGCTGAGGTCACTGCTCGTAAGCTATCACAACAGGATTCCCCAGCATTTAAAGTACTTTTTTTCTTTCCTGTTAGCAACTTCCTTTTGCAGTGTGCAGCCACCACCCCAAGCCAGACCTCAATGACCTGTAAAAATGTGTGGCCGAGACATCCCCACAGTTTGTCAACGTATTCACAAGTAAGTTTTTAAAAGGAATAAGTTATTCAAGCTGCTTGAGTCCTCCCTTAGAAAATAACCTCTTGGCCTCATTGAAAATCTTTCTGTTACATATCATTGGAGCTTAAATTGTGTTCCAAAGGGAAGTAGGGGGGGGAAAGACAAAGTTATTATATAAATTTGAGTTTCTCAGTGGAAACACCACTGTTTCCTGAATAACAAAGGCAGGCAGAGGGA
This sequence comes from Apaloderma vittatum, assembly GCF_000703405.1. Taxonomy (NCBI): domain Eukaryota; kingdom Metazoa; phylum Chordata; class Aves; order Trogoniformes; family Trogonidae; genus Apaloderma; species Apaloderma vittatum. Next base: position 30,046 of record NW_009719878.1, read on the forward strand.
GGCAGGGAGATCCTGTTGCACTTTCCTCGGAGTGAGGTGACACATCCCTTCTTCTGGCAGCGCTGCTGAAGGGAGCGGAATGAGCAGCACACACAGCCCCAGCCTTGCTTTTGGCTCTTCCCACCAGCCCTGAGGACAGGGATCCCAGAGCCAAGGCTGGGCCCAAGGGCATCCCTGAGCCTCTGAGGGCAGCACAGCATCTCATTTAAAGAGTTTTGGGTCTAACCGGGAGAAAACACTGGCATCCCCACTGCCTTGTTTGGTGCGTACGTATTAACAGAAGCAGCTCAACCAGCAGCTTCAAAGTGTGGCTGATTTACAACCCTCTTGTCCCCCGTGCACCCCTCGGGCTGGGGAAAAGCCTTCTCTCTTTTTGCAGAAAAACCTCTCTTCATGGAGGTCTCTTCCTAAGGACAGGAAGGTGACGTTTGGGGGGGCCTGGCAGGGCTGGTGACCCCAAGCTGTGCTGCACTGGGGTCCCTGGGCCAGATGCTGTCAGAGAGGGAAGGA
>NW_009719879.1:0-38190 GCF_000703405.1 Apaloderma vittatum
TTTTATTTTATTTTATTTTATTTTATTTCTTCGTGTCACCTCAAGTGTCCTTGATTTTGTCTTCTTTTCCCTCACGTATACACTGGCTTCGCACAGGGAAGCAAAATGTTGGATTCTACCCAATGTGCGGAGTTGACCACCATAAGCACAGAGGAGCCTGATTTTTCCTTTTAGAAGAAAAATGTCTGTGCTCTACATGCTAAATCCCAGCTCCACAGAAAATTCCTACTGCCTTACTTCCCTGGGAGCAGGATTTGGCCCGGCAGGAACGGACAGTAGCTCAGCCTGCCACCTCCCATCCCTGGAGATCTTCCCTGGGCAGCAGTAATCAAAATAATTCATTTGCAGTTCTAAGCCTTTGATGCATGACTGCTGAGAAAGAAGATTTGCGAAAGCTGTGACAAACTTACACCTCAGCTTTCAGAAAAGAGGAAAAAAAAAATAAATCTGTTACTGGAAAATTTGACAATTTTTTTCCCTCTAGCCCTTAATGCACAGCAATCGTTTGACCACATAATTATTACTTAAAGAAAAGGAGTTGGTGAAAGAAGTGTGATTTATAGGGATGAACAAGGAAACAGACGAGAAACACAGGAGAAATATCAGAAGGAAAACACAAAACTACCATAGAAACATCGCTGTATACCGCTCTCTAACCTAAATCAAAGTCAGAAAGGAAAAATGAGCTGCTCGTGTACACAGATTATGCCGCCATCCGTTTGTGTTAGAGCAGGAAGAATCTTGGCAATCAAGATTATCCGATAATTACCTTTCTTAATGCATTAAATTCACTCAGCTTCACCTTCAGGCATTTAGCTGAAGAAAATAATGACATACATCCTCATGTTTAATGGTTAAACTCTCTTTCCAAGAAATCTATTACACGCGGTGTCAACTAGAAACCCCCACAATAAAGCATCTTTAAAAGATGCACTGATAGAAAAGAATGGCGCTGTGAAACATAAATAGCAGTTGTTCGCATCAAAACATTTTAACTTGCAGGTTTTATTAATACTAATGAAAGTTTGATTGTCTTTGTTAATTACCTCCCCGCCCTCCTTTGTCAGGATCAGATGCAGAGCAAACCTCCTCCTGCCAGCAGCTCAGGATGCATTAGACCTCATTAAACATCATTTTTAAATGAACATTTCATTTAAAAGAGATTAATTCTCGAAGAACGCTAGTGCTTGAAAACGAATCTGCAAAATGAGACAGTTGCTGGGGATAACATTCATCTCGTGACTCACCAGTGTCTCTGGACAGGTAAGTGCACGTGGTGGCACTACCGAGGGCGAGAGCCCGCTGGCTGCTCTGCTGGCTCGCAGAGGGACTTGGCCAAGTGGCCGACCCCTTGCCCACAGGATGGGCAAACCAGCCCAATGTGCGTCACCTTCCTGCTCATCTAAGCTCTGGGAAGAATAAATTTAACCTGAATCCACTTTTAATCCCTTTCTAGAGACAAGGACACATCCCTCACAGGCAGCATCTCCTAGGCAAAGGCCTGGCAGCGTGAGGCCGATCTCGGGGGCGCAGAGGCTCACACCGGTGTGTTCCCTCGCTGGTGGAGACCTCCTTCACTTCTTTCCTGCACACTGTCCACTACTGCTCCCCAAGGAGCTACAGAGTTTTACCTTAAAGTACTCTCCAGGTGGTTGTTGGGAGTATTCTGGGTGTCTGAATTGCTCACAAGAGACAGGAATCAGCTTTCTTACATGGTTTACATCATCATGGAATTAGCACGCAAGAATTAAAACGGACCACTGCTATTTCCTAAATACAGAATGAAAAATCATTTCTCTGTAAAGTTTGGGTTGGCCTTACAGAAACCTTTGGACTGACCAGTTATTTTTTTGCAATGAATGGATAATTTGTTACTGGAATAACGCTCATTTCTCCCTGAGAGCAAATGAATTTTCTGATGTAAAGTTTGGGCTGGCCTTATAGAAACTTTTGGACTGACCAGCTATTTTTTTTGTAATGAATGGATAATTTGTTATTGGAATAATAGTCATTTCTCCCTGAGAGCAAATGAATTTTCTGTCTTTGGCATGCTTCAGGAATTCATGTGCTTCACGTGCTTCCAGAAGCTGGTTCATCCCACCTGGATGCCCTTTATCTGGTGGTGAGTTTCCTCTACAGCATCAGCTGGACCTCTGTGAAACCAAAGCACCAAGAAATTTAAGGTAATTCTTCTCCAACAATCAGCCTGTGGACTCGGTCGTGCCTCCAGCTAGCTTCACTGAAATACGGAGATTGAAACCTATCGGTCACATCAATGTGAAGAACTGCTCTAAGAGCGCATAATGAAATGGAATTTGTTCGGGAAAAGAAAGAGAAGATTGCTAGGACAGCTGATTTTCTCTCGTGCTAATGCAACTCGGGTGACTCCACAGCACTCCCGCCCGCCAGAGACCTGAAGATAAGTCACCTCTTCAGCAAAGGACACGAGCACAGATGGAGATTTTCTGACTTTGCCAAAGTCCCATTGAAGTTGATGAGATTCAGGCGTTATCTATGGGCACAAAAAATACTAAAATGTAAGCGGAATGCGATTAAACTTATTATCATTTTATAGTGTTCTTGTGGTGTGGACTGCTTAATTAGAAACACAGGTGCGTTCACTCTGCTGTATTTTGCTCCTCAATTTAAAAAGGCAATTTAAAGCTAGTGATACAAAGTAAAACAATCACTTGCTGTTTAATTGGTTTTACTAAGAGTCATTTTAAATTAATACATGTTTTTAGGGAATCCATTAATTTATTTTAATTACATAATACAAATATTTATATGTTAAGCAAGCACCCATAAAACGAAATTAGGAGAGGAAGGAAGGTGTTCTCAGTTATTATACATCACTACAAGTTGCTTGTGTAACACCGTCAGTTACTAATGATCGGCCACTCTAAATAAGATTATCCCTTCTCTTACATGATACTACCTGGGATATTTGTTGTTCAGGCTAACAGACTAACAATCAAAATACTCGCTCTGTGACTCAGAGCGTAATTCCACCCTACCGAAGTCAAGACTCCACAGTATTTTTTCCGTGCTCAACACCTACACAGTTAGAAATTACCCATAAAGTGGAGGTGAGTAGTCCCGACAAGCACATGTCAGAAACATTTTGTGCTACACTTGGAAAAAGCAAAACACGGCCTGAGAGAGGCTGTTTATCCGCAATGCTGGGCAGCACTTTGGCTACAGCGATGTCCCGCTAGTTTTCCTTGAGCCCTCACGGGTTGTGCTGGCAACCAAAAGCCATTTTTTATCACATAGTTACTCGCAGTTTATGACCACGTATTATCTGCATACATAGCAGCATTATCTCTCTCTTGTGCAGGACTCTGGAGAGTGCCATTAAGTCGGTCCTTCAGCTCTCCCAAATAAAACGGCCACATTTAAAGCCTGATTCTGGACCCATTAGTTACTTAAGCAGGTTCCCTTGAGTTTAGTTCAGGAGGAAAGGCAACCCAGATCATTAAATTTAGATTATTTTCGTTTGCTTTATTCACATAGTCAAAAAAGGCATTTGTATCATTTTCCTTTTCGATGGCTGGTATGAAATTAGCTGCAGAACAGGTGCCCTCGATCGTGAACTATATAAAGCAATGCATTTATTTTGAGTTACAAACAGACAAAAGAAGTAAGGTGGCGGATGAGAAAATAAACCTTCCAAAAAAAAAGAAAGAGTCCAATTCTCCATGCATAGTATTCCTAAAATGGCTGGAGTAGCCTGAAAATAATATTCTAAGAGGGGTATCCTGAGAGTCCCCCTGATGCACCTATCCTAGTTGTTGACTGACTCAGATTTTAGGTACCTGCACTGAGGGGCAGTGAGAAGGGGCAAGTGGATTCATCTCCTATAACTGCTTATTCTTTAATACAGTTACTGGAAAACCTGGAGAACCACAGAGAGCAATCCAACCTGTCTAATGTATGCATTTCCTTCTTCCCAACAGCTATATATATATACAACTTTTCAGTGCCTCTAGACAGCAATCCAATCCACTGAAGTTACTTGAGATGAGACCGGGAAAGTCCTGTCTTCTAGAGTGCCCAGACCCGCACTGCCATCCACTAACTCTTTGCAAAGTAAGGTTTTTTGAGTAAGAGGTGTTTTTTACAGATTTACTAACCCCTCAACAGGTTTCGTTTTCATGAGAAGATGGATGTCTGTCTCTTTGAGGTTACGGGGAAGCCACAGGCAACATGAGGTGCTGTTCTGCACCGTGGATCCGGGTCTTCCAGCTCTCTTCACCTCTCAGTGTGTTTATCAATGGGGTGAGCAGCAGAGTTAACACACTAGTCCAGGGGACGAAAGAGGGTGCCCCTAAGTTCTAGGCATTGAGGGCAAGTGAATCAATCTCCCAGGAATATGCTCTCTCCGGGAGATAATCAGATTGAGAGGACTCTGTCTTTCCTCGTGCCAGCCAGGCAGGCAGAAACACTCGAATTTCAGGCCCTGTGTCCTACAATATGTGCTTGTTTTAATAGGACACCAGTAATGGCTACCAAAAAATCCAAATGCAAAACAAAGGACCCGGTCTTGGCTCTGAGGTTAAGGGCTCAGAGCAATTTCAAACAGCGTAGGCAATTATCAAACAAATTTAGGTGCCTACTAGGTCAGACAGTCTTGGGCAGCAGACTGGACTGGATTGCAGTCTGAGACCCTGGGCAGAGTGGATTCCAGCCAATATTAATAATTGCTTTACTAGTGGTTAATTGAGGTTCTTTGTTTAGTATCTACAAATTATAATTTAGGGTCTGAGGCATGTGTCATTTCCTTTGCTGGAAAATTAAAGCACCTGGATGTCAGCATTGCTGACTTTCAGCTCTTGTTGAAAAGCACCAGTTCTGAGATCTCAGAGTTTGTAATCTGCTTATTCTATGTAGTTCGGTGTTTTCCTTGCTTTCTTTGGTCCTTTGGAAATGAAGAGAACTAGGAATACAGTCTAGGTGACCACCTTTTACCACAGGGAATCATTCACCTATGATGCTTCCTTAAAACAGAGAATGAGAATTCCGTGCCACCATTTTTCCACTTTTTTTTTCCACATCTAATTACATTCTGTCTTTACTGCTTTCTAACACCCCAAGTCAAAATAAGTGAACTATGAAAATCATGAAATCATTGCAATCATTATCACACAACGTAGGTGATTTTAGAGTGGTTTTTGACTAAATACATCTTTAACTTAGCCCTGTGGTAAAAGTCTCATTTACACTAATACTACCAAACCCCAGATCAGGGGAGTGCACGGGAGACATAGGTGAAAGCTAAAGGTGGAGGAGGTGGCTGGAGTATTTAATTTCTATCATGCATGAGAAACTCCTCTGCCAAAGAAATAGCAGATACTATTCTGTTGATGTTACCTCTGGCAGAACCTGATGGGAGTCAGCGGTAAAAATTACTAATCTGGGCTTTCCTTTGCTGAATTTTAATAATTATATATCAGGATAAGAGAACTGTAATTACTTATACCTGTGCAACATTTTATGAGATCTACCATAAGCCTTAAGTTCAATCCATTTGCTCTTAAAATCACCTTCTCAAATTTTTTTAAAAACCAAACCCTTGGCTCAGCTGTACTCTTTTATCGGTTATTTATGCTTTGTTTAAAATTACCAGAGTTGATAAAACTGAGTGCGGTTGCTTTGCACCTTTCGGGAGATGTGTGCACATTAAACATATTGGCAATATTTATTTATTCTGCCATCTGTTTCGCTCTTCCCACATTTTCAACAGTTTGGCCTAGAGAGGGCCAAAAATCACCTGAGCATCATAAAACGAGTCCCCGGCTGTCAGCGTAACACATTGCGACCGCAGCTGCTGTCCTGCTGCCTGATTTAATGAGGTTCCTAAAGTATGTGGACAAGTATTCGGGCTCTCGGTTGTCATGGCGATGGGAGCTCGGCGGCAGCATCCCTGATCGATGGGAATCAGCTCACGGCCCATCGGCCACGGCCGTGTGGATGCACCCAAGCTCGTCCTCTTTGCACCGAGGATGAGGATAAGCCACTCGGCGCTGGCTCTGCCCAGCCGAACCAGGATGCGGTGTCTGGCGAAGGAGTAAACCTCTACCCGCAGGTAAACGCGTCGGTTTGTGTTCCGACTGCTCACTCTGCCGTTATTTCGCAAACCTCGCGTTTCTCATTTCCCACCTGAACTCGATCGCTTTGCTCAGGTACTGGGAGGAACTTAGTTAACACCTCAAAGGAAAAGAATTCTTCCATGGTCGACTCAAATATCTCTGAATTTCCCACCACTTTGCAGAGCACGTTACTGTATTGGAGTGGTAACATTTAGCACCCACGTTTCTGAGGCCAAATGTTGTTTTGACGGAGTCGCTTCACCTGTTTTCACAGGACGAATGTTCACGTGCAATCTGTGATTCATGTGGATGCTTCCTCACCCAGAAAGAACTGAAAACCAGAGTAGCAATTCAGCGATAGGGAGCAAACATGTCATGCCAGATAATTTACATAGGATTCCTACACATTTCCACTGCAGCAGCCAGGGGTAGGGTTTTTTCTTGTATTTTAAAAGTTAAAATTTCTAAGTATGTTTTTTTTCTCCTATACAGAAACATGAAAGGCATAATCTAGATGTGTAAGTATATCCAGGGCGCTCAAAACTGAATGAAAGGTTGACTAAGACAATCACCCCCCAGAGAAACCCCAACACTTGAGCATATTTGAAAGTCTGGCTCAAATCTCAGTTTACCACCTGAGAGCTTTTCAAGATTAATCTCCAGATCCGAAGGAGGCTGCTTCTCACCCCTTTCCCACCCCCTCTGACAAGAGCATTCAGAATATTAAGCCCAGAATCTGAGCCCAGAATATTAAGGACCAAACCGCACCATATCAGAGGGATTAGTCACACATGTTTACACTTCCTTGGCCATTCAACCTCGCTTGTCCTCAGATGGATCTTAACAATAAAGCAAACAGTTACACAGCGTAACAACCAACGTGGGTAATCAAGAGCTCTGAACAAAGCCGGAGAGGAAATTAAAGTGTCTGGAGTTTAAGTAACGCCGAAAGCAGCGTAAGATGTCATCCCAGTTGGTATCAGCTGACGTGGAAGAAAGTATGATGTTAAGTCTCTAAAAACAGTATAAATATTGGTTGTAAGCGTAGGTGGAAAAGCACAGCATCATAATGACAAAAATGTTAATCACTCTGGGAATCATCTTACCAAACAGGATCCGCATTTAAAGCAAAGAAATTCCCCAAATAACCCACTCCTCTCCACATGAAAAAGCATCAATAATCAGACCTGTTCTTGACATGGTATTTTGTCACTCATTAAATCCTCGGCATCCAGAGAGGGAAAACAAATTCCAAAGGAATTCACATGGGGAGTAGGAATTTCCTCCTGTAAAAACTAATAACATCATTTCGGCAACAGTTCTGAGCAGATGTTACAGCTTAAGATGCTCACCAAAACGAAGCTTTCAGTGCTAAGCCTTTAGGAGCTACGTTGCACAAGCATTGCACTGTGGACAGCCTGGCACGTGTCACTTTGGGGTATGTCACTCAGGGACCTTGGGAAATGCTGCAAACACGGCAAACAAAACCTACGCGCTTTGATTTGCAGCAAGCAATTTCTTTTATGCAATTTACCGGGGCGACAGGTACCATCAGGGGTTTCCTCTTCATCTGAATGTGAACGTCTTCCAAGACCGAGCACTGCTTTAGAAACTTTCAAGTTCAATTTCCCGTGACACCTAGGGCGGCCAAAGGAAGTCTACAACTTGTTTCAGTTAAAGGAATGAGTGCCTTGGGGCCAATCCAAAACATGCTGATCTACAGAACAAAATCCACTGCTCTGCTGGTGTTAGCTGCTGGTCCTGGTTAGTTCTCCCAGTTATAGCAAGAGGAGATAAAAGGGAAAGGCACATCCAAAGTCCCTCCAGTGAAGGGCGAAGCATTTCTGCAGTGCACCACAATGACACAGCTCATTTTGGCAAACCTGTTCCTGGCAAGAAGCTACTTCTGGCTACTTCCATCTAGTACTTTTCAATGAAATTGGGCTTTACGGCATCTTTGTGACATCTTTGGCTTCCTTCGAGTCATTGGCATGAATTAACTTGGAAAAAAGAACCTACAATTCACTTGGAACCAGCACTGAGGGCTGGTAACATCTTATCCTGTAATCACATGGGCTTCAGTGGGTGGTTGTGAAACGTTCACTCCATACAAAACATTGTCCCATTGTGCCCATACGTGTTTTCAACCTGAGCACAGGCCCTGTCCCCACCAGGAAAAGCCAAGACTACAAGATCAGAAAACATAACCTGACCACTCGACAAGATATCTGTACTGCTCAGATCGCCCAACCCATCCAAATTGTGTTCGCTCTACCTGACAACTTGTGTAATACTTTCGTGATGGCCAATCCTAATTTAAACGAGACATAACACCGATGGAACCGACCTTCTTGCCATTGCAAAGGCAAACAAGTGTGCTTTACTGAACTCAAGGGAACTTGAGTTCAGAATAGGCCTGGAGGAAAAGGTGGCACGTTCCTAACAAAAATTGACCCAAGGGCAGTCAAATGAAGAACTGCAATGTTGTCCAAGACGTTCAGTGTGCTACAGGAGCCCACAGACAGGTAGAAAAGCATCAGCAGCTGATGTGTTCATTGTATTTCACACTGCACTGAGTCTTCCCTTCCGCTAGGAACCTCTCACCTGGCTTAAACTTCTGAGAGCAACCAGACCAGACCATCCACTGGGACAGCAGCAGAAACCTCCTGTAACAGGGCACCAGGATGGATGAATCAAAGCCACCCCTGCAAACTCCACTGACACCACCAGAGAACTGACTCACAACATGCCAGGATATTCCTATTCAGTTATTTCTGCAGTGGCAACTTCCACACAAACTATTTCTCTAAAGCTGAGCGGTCCAGCAAACTCTGGTCTGGGATTTTTTTTTCTTTCCATTTCATGGAATATATAAGAACTTTTTAAAAAGTTTTTAAATGTTTCAGATTGAGGTTGTTCTTACAACACATAGACTCCAGATTTGTTATAGTAAATGAGAGCTCTGTTCCATTTTCTACACAAAGACACAATTTTGACTTCTCTCCCAGCTTAGATATTAAAAGTTAACTTCAAATCCCTTCATGAGATGGATGTTTATTCTTGGGGTTTTTATTTGCAATTTTTGGCATAGTGTGATTTGTTTGATATGTGCTTTTCCCCACCATAGCGATAATCTCCTCTTTCTGGATAGTGAAGTGTTCTCTCATTTGCTTTTATTTTGCTTCATACACTCATTTCACCTCGTAACAGAGCTTTGAAGAGCTCCCATTCTGCCAAAAAAGTTCCTTCGGAGGCTGTACTTGCTATAAAATATGATGAAATTAGTTAAGCGATACGATTCCCCAAGCACACATCACTGACATCAGTCTCCGTGACTCTCTATTACGGGGAAGCATCAGTCCATAATAAGACCATATACAACAGGGAGTGATGCGATGAGAGCATGTCCTACTGAAATACTTGTTCTTATGAAGTCCATGAATATTGCTTTTAAGTGTAAAAAAACTAATCTATTCTAGAAAGAGACTTATGAACAGAAAGGGGGAAAGAATACTCTCTGATCTCTTGAGCCGAGCTCTCAAGACATCAATGACTACGCACTCATTTATAATCTCCACTAATTTACTGCCTGCCCTAGAGACACACTTTGATCTTTGGGAAGATCTACTGTATCTGTGTGCTTTGCAACAGGCAATAAAAATTGTAACCCCTTATAATAGGGCGGTCTAAATAATGTAGTCGCAGCATTTAGCCCCCAATTCATCAAGGAAGATGCCACCTTCCACTCTACATTCACGGCATGTTCATCACCAGCACGGGAAGGCTTGAGTATGTCCAACAAGTTTTGTACTAGATGTCCTTTTGCTGCAAGTACGTGTGTGCTGTGTGAAAGCTCAGCTCGGGCTGCAGCAAGAGAAGGTGAACTCTGCCAAGAGCAGCGTGGCCAGCAGGCTGAGGGAGGTGATTCTCCCCTCTACTCTGCTCTCCTGAGACCCCACCTGCAGTTCTGTGTCCAGCTCTGGGGACACCAGTGTAAGAAGGACATGGCCCTGTTGGAGTAAGTCCAGAGGAGGCCACGAAGATGATCAGGGGGCTGGAGCATCTCTCTTACGAGGACAGGCTGAGAGAGTTGGGGTTCATCAGCCTGGGGGTGAAGGCTCTAGGGAGACCTTATAGCAGCCTTTCAGTGCTTGAAGGGGCTACAGGAAAGCTGGGAAGGGATTCTTCGTAGGGGAGTGTAGGGATAGGACAAGGGGCAATGGTTTCAAACTAGAGCAGGGTAGATTTAGATTAGACATTAGGAAGAAGTTCTTCACTCTGAGGGTGGTGAGGCACTGGCACAGGGTGCCCAGAGAAGCTGTGGCAGCCCCCGACCCCGCCGTGCCCCAAGGCCGGGTGAAAAAAATGACCTGGGCTGGTGGGAGGTGTCCCTGCCCAGGGCAGAAAGTAGTTGAACAAGATGATCTTTAAGGTCCTTTCCAACCCAAACCACTCCATGACTCTGATTCTATGATCCTATGATACAATTAGTGTCCAGGACTACCACCACACTTTGAGCTCATGATGAGAAGGAAATGAGGCTGCTTCACAAAGCTGGCTGTTCAGTTAATTAAACTGCTGTTCTTACAGGAGACTTTTGTTATTCAGGTTTATAAATCTGCAGCACCCACTGGGTGTACATGGCAGCATCTCACAGCCAAGGCTGCACAGGGATATGCACTGCAGGAGGTACATTGGAGGGGAAGAAAAGCACATTGCAACCTCTTGGGCCAAGAATCAAGTCCAAGGGCTGGAGGTGCAGAGTGGTGTTGGCAAAAGGAACAAGTTACCGGTGGTGAGCGTGAGGGGCAGCACTGCCCAACCCCTCTCATTCCACGTACAGTTCCCAGAGCTTCAAGTAGCACTACTTTCTCTTTGCCACACCACTCTTGAGACACGAAGGAGGACTCTTACAGCTTTCTGCTCTTCAGTTTAAATTTCTATCAGCTCAGTCCTGTTTCTCTCACTTGTTCTCTGCTCTCTCTCCCCACTCCTTCGGCAGGTCAGCCCCACTCCAACTCACCAAGAGCTCAATGCGCCGTCCGCCCTGTATGTGAGTCTCACCCTTCCCTCCGTCCTCCCATGTGTCTTCTTGACTGAGATCATGAGCTCGGCAGGGCAGGAGCTGCCGGCCGCTCTGTGTTTGTACAACAGTCAGCCCTTAGGCAACATCAGGGAACACAGGAATAAACCAAGCACTGGAACATCTGTTTGGTTCATTACTGAAACAGGGTTTACTCAATACCGAAAAGTAGCAGTCCAGGGATACAACGGAGTAGTTTACCAGGAGTTCACAACTAGAATGCAACAGTTGAGGCAGGAGGTTTTGGTGAATGCTCTGTCCTGTCGGTGCTGTTGGGGAACTGAGAAAAGGCAAATGTAGTTTCCTAGGGCAGAGCACAGCCAGGGTAATATAACTAAAGATTTTTTATTGTTTTTCATTAAAGTGCGTCCCAGTGTCTAGCAATCACAAGAGGTCACTCCACATCTCCGGCAGAAAAGACCCACCGTGCACCTGGTGCACTTGGTGCAGCGCAGACGGCTCCTCCGCTTTCCGAGACAGGAGAACTCCCCTCAAGTTTCCGCTCTTGGGAGCGGGATGTTCCACACTGCTGCAGAAAACCAAATCCAGAAAACCCAGATGAAACTCACAAAAAAGCAAGGCCCCAGAACTGATACACATTTTTTAATATTTTGGCCTAAATAATGAATAAGTCTCCCAAACAAACACTCTGAGAATAAGCCAAGATTATGAATGTTACAAGACTGTAAAACAATAAAAAACAAAGCCAAATTTAACAGTATTATTTAGCATCTAGTACAGATAGAGGAAGGATAATAAAGTAATTCCAAGAGCTAAAAGTGCCCCATTATAGCTTCTGAAGCTGTAGATACTTCATATAATTTTGGCGTACCGCGTGCAGAGAACAGCAGAAGGAAAGAAATCCAGCTATTTGGGCTGCAGGAAATCCCACAGGAGGCATTTTTCTCAATTATGTATCTAAATTTCATTTTGCTAGAATGAAACGGATTAAATGTTTTCTGCGGTTTGAGGAAGGAGGCATCGAGCATCGCCAAGAATCACAGATCTCCTCCGCGTTCACTTTCTGTAACCCAAGGAACTTCTCTGGAAGAGCAATCCAACACAGAGCAGGCTTAACGACAGCACTTTTGCACAAGCTCGGGTTTGTCACGTCAAGCCTGGCTCCTTGTGCCCGCGTACCTACCTGGGAATCATTTGCTTCACGAACAGCATGTCGTGGACACGGAACCTTTCAGGGGGATGCTCTCAGCCTTACCAGTGGGTGTAATGGAAGGCAGATTGCCCACTTGCAAGCCAGTCAAAATCAAAGTAAAGAACAGAATTGCCACTGATTTAAAAAAGGTCTCTTTTACAACAACACAGGTGTGGTTGAGCTGGTTTCTTTCTTACGAGAAAGTTGCTCGTCAGTGTCAGCAATGAAATACCACCACCATATGCCTCCATACCTGTCCGCCCTTGTTGATGCGCGGCTTGGAGAAACAGCACATGCACGGCACGAGAAGCTGAAGAATACACATCTGGATGCCAAAAAGCATTTATTGCAGCAGTTGCTCTGGGAACTGTCTTTCCCACTGAGCAGCCAGATACACAAGGCTGGAAATAGGACCGTAGGGTAGGCAGTTCCAAGAGCAGACTAAAAGTTAACAGAAGGAACAGAAACACAGTGGTATTTGGGTAAAGAGAACTAAGAGCACAAACACACCTCCTGTTCCAGAACAGACATGTGTCCTTGAAGGAGCAAAATAGAAAGAACTGTCTTTTCACATGCAACCAAAGTCAAGAGAATCAATGTAGAGAGAGGCATCAGCATGAAGCACGCCGCTCACCTTGGAGCTCGGCTGGAGAGAAATAAGGAGAGTTTTGCAGCAGTGAGGCCAGGCACAGCTGGCCTGCCGCAACAGCTTTGTGCCCCAGAAATGAGCTGGGTTTGAGCGGCCCAAGCATTGCAGAGACAGAGCTCCCGGAGCACCCACAATACCTCCTAAAATTCTGAGCAAATAGGAGCTGGAGCAAAGGCTGACGCCGGATCCAGTTTCTGGATGTTCCACATCAAATGCCAGAGAAGGAGGGCAGACTCCAGACTGGAGGGACCCAAGGTTTCCTCACCCCAGGCTCCTCTCAGGCCCTGTCTCACACACCTCCCTGGTGTTCCCACACTTTGCAGCCTCTGCCGCAATGAGAGAGGCGATTTCTCCCCTCTGCAGCAGCCTCTCCCCAGTCACAACTGTAGAGGCTTTATGGGAAATCGCTTGCCCAGGTTGCAACGCCTATAGGGGTAAGAAGCATTTTCACCCAAGAAGCTGGAGATGGGGACACCACGGGTTCCTCATTTGTCACCCATGTCAGTGCTGAGTTATTTGGCAGCAGCAGAGGAAGCCGCTGAGACCTATACGTACCTCATGCACACGTACACAACTACCAGTTGTACAGGGTCATAGACCTAGAATCTATCCATATGGAAACTCATTCCACATATGGAATAGCTCCTGTAGTCACAAAGGACGGGAAGCAGGAGCATCTTTTCTGATGGAAAGGGCAGATGCAAAGGCCTCGTGTGATTTCCCTGCAGGCTTTCTGCTTTCTTGTAAATGCCTGTGACCAAAATTAATGACCAAACAGGCAAAGCTAATCACTCATACTGTTTTCAAGAAGTGAGCTATTCATACCCATTACAGATTGTACCTCACATTTATTCTGAACCTTTCATCCTAAGAATATAAGCGTTCTTTACAAAACTGCAACACAGAAATGGCACCAAAACCACCAACTTCATTAGAATTAATGATTAATATTACCCAGAAGCAAGCCCTAGAGCAAACACCAATGCACACAGTCATTTTCTCAGGCAGAAACAGAGACGCTCTGTAATGTCTCTTCACAGCAATAGACTGGAGGGAAGGAGAAACCCAGCATGGTCAGCTAACAAGGAGGGAATATTTAGGTAGGCAACATTTAGGTTTAGCTATAGGCCATATGCATGTAAGCTCCAGGAGAGGCTTTTGAGGCATTATTCTTGCGGGTCAGTCTATCAGGATCTTCCTGTCACAAAATGACATCTGTGGCCACGGCGTAGGCATCCTCCCCATCGCAGGTGGGTGTCAGAGGTTTCCCAGCAGCACAGGCAGGACCGAACGTTCCTGGAGACAGGAGCACTGGGTTTGGCCAGAGCTGCAGCTGGGCCACGTCTAGGAGGAACGAGATAAAAGGGAAGAAGGCAGCATATCTGATAAAGAGCCTGGCTGGCTCTCTGCTGACCACGGGATGGAAAAGAAAGATTTACTGTTGCTGTTTTGGAGGGGCTCCTTCCACCCTGCTCCTGTTGGCTGTACCTGCCATGCTTTCCCTCCACAGTCGTGGTTTTCTCAGCAGCAGAAGCTGCTCTGCTGTCCGGGGCTTTTCCTGCAGCAAAGCAGGCAGCGGATAAGGGCCGTGGCCGTTTCGCTTCCCGCACAGTCTCCTGCTCCAGGCAACTGCCTCGTTTGCCCAAGCCTAGAGGGGAACCTAGCTCGGTGTTATTTTTAAGATGTCATAAAAATAATTTATTCAATACCAAAATACACTCCTCAGTCTGATCAGTCTGACACACATTAGAGCATGGGATACTCCACTGCTTCAGCGGCCCTGGTAGAAAGCCAGAGACGCTCAAATAACTGCAGTGCTATGGCTCGCACTAATGAAACATGGTAGAACTTGATCATGTAATTTGCCAACGATAAATGAGCTATTTTTAACATTCATACCACATCTTTGTCCATCCATTTCGGGAGGGCTGAATTTCCATGACTGTGGGTGAAAGAGCTGAATTTAACTCACACGACATAACATTCGTAAAAGTATCTATATAACAATGTGGTTATTCAGGAAGATGCTCAGACTCAAACACACATTCATATTTCAGTTTTTCTAAGTTACCTTTTTTAGGGCAAAAAATAGAAATGTAGAGCAGAGGTAACCTCATTTGTGCCCTGGAGTGGGCACACACGTGGGAGAGCACAGCTTGCTTCTCCTTTCTGTGGCTCCAGGACCACCCTGTCCTCACTTTCCTGCCCCTTTCTTCCCCCATAGTATTTCAGTGCTGTTTCTCAACTTGGCAACAACTGCTTTTTTTTTTTTCCAGGGTATTAAAATGAGGACTCCTTCCATCTGTACGAAATCTTTCTTTCTGTGCCTAACCCCTTCGAGATCCAGAGTATTTGCAGTGACGCAGGGGAAATTCTGCTGTGGCCTCTCCATCACTGAGACAGGTGCTGTTGTCTCTAAAGTTTCCAGACAGCCTCAAATCTCACTGAAGTCATGTTCACGGGGGAAACCAAACACTGTGCAGAATGGAGTTCTTAAAACTTTCAATTTTTTGGTTTTCATTGTATTAAACATTCATATTTTCTCTGTTAAAAGTTTTCCATTTCTGCCTCGCTGTGCTACGCCCCTCTTTTGGAATTTCCGACACCACTGGTGTGAAAATCAAGTCTCCACTTGAAAATTGGGAGAGAGGAATGATACGCCATTTGCTGGAACAGGTTTCACACCAAAAATGGGAGTGTGGAACATGCTTCTTCCTCATAATTACCACGGAATTTGTGCAGAAGGAATCTGACACAATCAACAAAAATATGAACGAGAAGAAATGTGTGTTAATGAAATACCATGTACTTGGAATCAATACAAAGATCACGGCAACTCATAGGAAGAACACACATTTCTGGGAGCAGGGAGCTCCAGCTGCAGTCATGCTGTAAGTTTAGCAGAAATGGCTCTATCACTGAGTGATAATCTACTGAATTAAGAAAACTTCTGGAAAATGATACTAGGGGTCTTTCTCTTAAATGGATAGTCATGTTTAATTAGGTTTAAGAGAAAATATGGCAAGAGATCCTCACACAACAGAGCAGAGTGCTGTTAACTTTGGCTGCTTCCTGAATTTTCAATGAGATTTCTACTATAAAAACCATTTTTCCATTGAAAACATTAAGGAAAAATTGCCTTGCTGATCAAAGAATGCCCCCTTTTGGAACATCCCAATCACGGAGACCACAGGTACCGCATCAAGGCAGCTCTGAACACCACATTCATGGATTAAGTCTTTTTTGCCTGCTTGGAAGATCACGCTGTGCAGATTAAAACCAGAGTTCACTGTGTGCCCCTAACTCACGAGCGTATTACACAGGCAGCCTAATGTCAACCGGTGCTATTTAGAATCTGTCCGCCTCTCGGTGCACCGAGCCAGGTGTTGGTGTCCTTTGTTTTTCCTGACCAATTTTATAATTAATTTCTAACTATATTGACTTTCCAGCACGGCATCAAGCTTCATTTCGAAAGCAGCAGCTAGTAAAAGTTAATGATCCAAAACCTGTTACTATTTTAAGCTCCTGGCGGACAAACCAATCACTCCTAACCGTGCAGTTCAGGGTCTCGCTTCGCAGCCCTGCGAGAATGAAGAGCGGCTGAGGGAACTGGGTTTGTTTAGTTTGGAGAAGAGGAGGCTGAGAGGAGACCTTCTTGCCCTCTACAACTACCTAAAAGGAGGCTGTAGTGAGGCTGGTGCTGGTCTCTTCTCTCTAATTACTAATGACAGGACAAGGGGAAATGGCCTCAAGCTGCGTCAGGGTAAGTTTAGATTGGATATTCGGGGGAAGTTCTTTACTGAACGAGTGGTGAGGCACTGGAACAGGCTGCCCAGGGAGGTGGTTGTGGTGGTTTGGCCCTGGCCAGAGGCCAGGCACTCACCAAAGCCGCTCTATCACTCCCCTTTTAGATGGACAGGGGAGAGGAAAGATGTAAAAAAAAAGAGGCCCGTGGGTTAAGATAAAAAAGCAGTTTAATAAAGCAAGAGCAAATACCGCGCGCGAGAACACAAAGCCTGAAGGCTGCAGCAGCCACATGTCCCCAACCTCTCTGGTCCTTTCCACGCCCTGCCCGGGCAGCACCACCTAGAAACACTCGGTACGTGACAAGTTACCCCTCACATGTGAAATACAAGCTCATTTCGATCCCAACGAAGTAATAATCGCCTTTCATAAAGCGCTATCACAAGGAATTTACCCAGAATCTATATACAAAATCCACCAAATTTTTGTAGCCTGGTACTTGAAGGTAAATACACACGTGGATGAAAATCCAAGGAGGATCCTGGGCACCGAATTTTTGTAGCCTCGTACTTGAAGGTAAATACACACATGGATGAAAATCCAAGGAGGATCCTGGGCACCAGCACAACTCTGAGAAGCTCTGCAGCTGCCCTGTGATCTCCCACACAGGCTTTGACTCCAATCCTGAAACTTCTGCAGGAGAAGCAGAGCAGAGGGAGTAGTTCTGCCCTGGTCAGGACCTTTGCAAGTAGGTGGTAGTCCCAGTTTTTGTTTCTCTACCTCCAGTTCCCACTATCGAAGAGATGAGAGCTTCCTCCTCCCAGTCGAGGAGAAGATATTTCCCCGTGGAGCAAGAGAGGAGTGCAGCAAGAGAGGAGTGCAGCAAGGGGGGCACCGGCAATCGCCTCTGGTGAGAATGACTGACAGATGAGCCAGGACTAAATCTCTGAAGACAAATCCTGGGGCTTTGACCTTTAAACAATATAAAACCCCTCAGAAAAACTTAAATTCAGAGCTTAAACTTCTGAGGAGCTCCTTAGATCATTTCATATCCTGGATTTCAATTTGATAGGACTCCTTTTCAGCACCATTTTGCTTTTGCTGGGAAAAAAAATACAGATATTGCTTTTAGATAGAGTTAAGAATAGGAAGCCATGTGGATGCATTCTAACAGCTGGAAAAATTATGCCTAGAATTAAACAATACAAGCGGATACCACAAAGCAGGGTTGTTCTTTCTCATTTGCTTGCTTTTTTTTTTTTTTAAATGCCACAGATCGAGCCTTTATTGCAGCATCACATTCCACCTCGAGCAACGGATGTCCAATTGCATCTTTCAAGAAATATATCAGGAACACGTTAACACTGGAATTAAGTAACTGGCACTATTTGCTGCCCTTGATTTTTGAATTCTCGTTGGCTTTGCGTATTTTCTCTCCCTCCCCTCGAGAGAACAAGATAATTAGACAGAAGCAAATAAGATGTACAGAGCTAGAAAACAGAAGAGCCTGACATGTGTAGTACATGCTGTCAGCCATATGGCATTCTATATATATTGTTACAGATGAAAATTGTACCACACACTGCGCTGTACATTAACACTGGAACGGTATACAGTAATTCATGTGCATAAACTGATACTATCCGCCGTGTGGGCTAATAGATTTTTGAAGTTTTCTTCCTAGCATTTTATTTTAAATGACAGTGTTTTCTATTAATGGGTGGGCACTGTCAGTTTGTTGACCCCGGTCGGGAAGGATGTCTTTTTGTTCAAATGGCAGCCATCATTTCTGTGAAGTGATGCATGTAAAAAAGCCAGTAAATGCAATTCACCTCACACGCGGCTGTCACTCAATTTGACATCTACATGTTGGAGTATTTTCTCAAAGTTTTCTCCATGTGACCTGCAAGTTAAAGATCAGGGAGGTTACCTTCATCCAGCCCATCCATGTGCCAATCATCCCCACCTAAAAATGAAAGTTACAAATAAACTGCAGCTACTATTTATACTCCGCTGCCTGTCCCATCTTTTTCATGTCAATCTTGCCATTTCTCATTATAGCTACATCGTGCTCCCCTCCCCACCTCTTCTTTGTGTATCCCAGATTAAGTTTCTTTGTTTTTCCACCGCTGTCCTTCTGAGTGTGGAAAGTCCTTAACGCCTTAGCTCTCTTTTTTCCTCCCCTTGATAACTTCGAAAGGAAACTTAGAAAGACAATAGTGTGGCGTTTTTTTAAAGCAATACATGACTACAAATTCAACACAAACTCCTTCCTCTGCAGGGACACACAAGACGCCGGGGAAGCAAATCCAGCTCCGCAGTCACCTGAAGCTGAACTATCCCTTCTGTGCAAGGGATGCAAAGCCCGTTGTTAGTGAGTTGAGACATCGGCCAAAATGCAGAGCCAGGGTCACCCCTGGGTCACCACACAGGCCACCCATGGGGCTCCCACGCTGCCGAGTTCCTCCGCCCGGCTCGGTGGGGATGGATCCCACATTGCTGGGGTCCCTTCTCTCATTCCCCTGCACATCCTCTCACAGAAACCCACCTACTAAATGTTTGCGTGCAGGAGAAGGGCAAGGCCTGCTGGCGTATTGGGAGAGATGAGATTACAGTTGACCCTAAGTGGGAAAACTGGCTGCTCTATAGTTTGAGGTCCCCAAGACTTATATTTTTGAGCTTCTAAATGGAAAAGGTGTTTCGCAACGTTATTGTCACTGCCCGTTAGAGATGAGGCATTTCACACATGCCAAAAGTCGACTTGAACAGAATTACACAAAGGAAAAGAAAATATTACGGAAAAAGAAAATCTAAGTGAAAAGCATCTCCCCCAGTATCCAAATTCCTCCCTGTACATCAAACAAATGCTTCATAAACTCAGACCTCTTCCTAATTAACGCAGTCAACTCTGCTCCCCAACTCCTGAACACTGAACTGACGAATAACTTGGAAACTGCCCCAAAAATCTTGACTAACTTCAGCTAGAATAAAACTTGATGGAAAAAGGATGCTCCTTCACACCCAATGGCGTGGGATCAAATTCCTTGTACTACCCAAGGAGATCTACTCATCGGAAATATCCCAAAAAACACCATCTAGATGAGAAAGAGGGAGCTGTTGAGGAGCAACGTCCTCTCAATTACAAAGTGAGGCTGTATATTTTACTTGTGTCTTGTCACCGAACACCCAGCTTGAGTTCCAAACATTTTCTTTGTTCCACTGTCAAATCCCAGTTCACGTTGGGAGACAAGGTGATTCGGGGTGAGGCAGACAAATGCTGAGTCTCGTCCCCACACAGACAGAAAACAGGCTCACAACCCTGTTCAGATGTGGTACATGGCGTTCTCCAGCCTTGGACATGTCCAGGAAATTCAGAAGTGAGAGAATATTTTCCGTTTATCTACAAAAGAAGTGTATTTTCAAGCAGCAGCTTGTGAGAAGTGCCTCATCTGGCAGACAGAAATAAGCTATTGCAGTATAAAGAGCAGAAAATACTTCTTGTCTTGAAACAATATGCCACAGAGTCACTCTCAGTCTTCCTCTTCTCCTCCATCAATATTTTGTATTCCCTGCAAAGAAGAACCGGCTTAACAGGAACAATGCACAACAAATACATAAAAAAATCTCCATATATCCAAACAGATCTCCAACTATCTCAGTAGCTGGGTTATTTTCCTTTATGGTGAGAAACGCAAACTCCATTCTTCTCAGGAAAAAGAGAGGGCTCAACCTAGGTCTGCTTCATTCTAGCCAAGCATCCCGGCTCTAGAACGTAAGCAGGTTGGGACCATCACTGCCCTTGTTTCTTCTTTGCTTTCAAGGATTTCATTTGAAAATGGGGA
This sequence comes from Apaloderma vittatum, assembly GCF_000703405.1. Classification (NCBI taxonomy): domain Eukaryota; kingdom Metazoa; phylum Chordata; class Aves; order Trogoniformes; family Trogonidae; genus Apaloderma; species Apaloderma vittatum. The sequence goes on from NW_009719879.1 coordinate 20,564, forward strand.
GAAACCAAACCAAACCAAACTAAAGCAAACCAAGCCAAGAATGGTTTGATGTGGAAAGAGATGGTATCCCTCTTCACCCTTTTAGTCTGGCTGCCAAATTGGGAGTGGCGGAAGAGGTCACCCAGCCAGAAGCACAATATGCTGTGGGCTCCCAGTGGATGTGCTGCTTTGGGGCTGCCAGATGGAGCTCCACATCCTCTGTTAAAGACCCTCAGCCCATATGCCAGGACTTAGCCTGTGGCTGTACACGGCCCCAATTCTGCTCTTAAGAATAATAAATGGAAATGTTTTCATCCTTAATCTCAGAGCACCCACAGAGAGGTTCTTCTAACCTGTCCTGTGCCCCAAAGCAAGAAATAGTGCCCAGACTCCTTCTCTTCCTCTGACTTGTCATGTTCTACACGAAGCTGAAACTTCTCTGTTCCACTTACTGGCCCCATAGGAACTTCATCACGTCCCTGACCAGATCAAGTCAGGATTTGTTCTTTGGTCATCTCCACCTTGTTCGATGGCACACGGCTTGCAAAACAGCTGCAGGAACCAGTCGTCCTCAAGAGCTTCCACCTTTCTGGAATAAACGTGTGTGACGGACACCTTCAGTCTGCTGAACTGTCACATGGAGTCTCAGCTTCTCATCGGTTCAGGCCGCTCCTAGAAATTTGGAGGGGAGGTAAAATGTACCCCTTGCTTCAGCTTGTCTCTCTTAAGAGCAAATCCCTTCCTCAGTTGGCTACAAAACGTGAGGAATTCCTTCTGCTTTCTGACACAGCTACCCAGTGAGGATGGTGTTTTCATAAGATGGTTTGTAGGAACTGTGACTGCATTAAATTCCATATTTTACAGCTATTTTGACGGCATTGCTGTTTACATTTCAGACTTTCAAACCTCCATGAAGCAGTCTAAGTTTACCATTTAATTAAAGAATGGCCTCTGGAAGTTTTGATTTAGGAGACCCAGCATCTGAGCTCACATTTGCAGCCCACGCTCCCCCCTGATCTCACAGGAGGGCTCGGGCACAAAACTCCCTGCCCCAGTGACTACCCTCATCATTTTCTTATGCCTCAGCTGGAGCACAGAGGAATGGACTGAGAAACAAGAGGAGTAAAATACTGCGGTGAACTTTTAAACTAAAATAGCGATAGAGTTAGATAATTAAATGGGAAACCAGACCCAAATGTCAAATAAGGAGGGAGACATCAAAGAGAAACAGCAATCTCTGATAAAGATCAAGAGAGAAAACTAAAATTTTTATGGCATATGCTGACAAATGGCTGAAGTAAAATATAACAAAGTAACTTGGTTTAGCAATATTTCTACAGATTGTCTGAACTACACTGCTGCAGAGATCAAAGGATAGAGCTAGAAACAAAATACCAAAAGAAATGACACACTCTCCTTCTACCTTCCTCCCCCTTTCAAATTCATATTTCAAACCTAAGACTCAGAGGTTGGAAATTTGTGAGAGTTTCTGGAAAGGTCACTCCATCGACTGAACGAGTGAGAACGTTTTATCTGAAATTTCTTTTCGGTATCTTTTTGTTGTTGGTTGGTTGGGTTTGTTCCTCCCCATCAGAAAGGTGTTGAGAAGGCAGGTCCAGCCCGTCTCCAGCTCGGCCCCTCTCTCAGCTGAGGAGCAGATTGCTCACCAGCTCTCCTCTGCATTTCTGTGTGTGCCTCAGCCACGTGCCTTCAGCAGATGGGTCTGCTGCTTTTTTCCCCAACAATGCTCCCATTGTTGTTACCGAAACTTTTCCTCCTGCTTGGAGCCCAGTCCTAGTTACGGGCAGATTAATCCGCCGGTTCTGATGCCCATGCTCTTCTGTCAACGGCTGCAATCTGTGTGTGTCCTCCGAAAAGGGAACAGGCTCTTATTTTTGGTTTGCTTTGTTGACTTCCTCCTCATTTCATCATACACTCCAGCTGAACGTATTTGTCGGTTGAGGCATTTTGTTAATAAAAAAGCCACATGTAATTTATTTAAAGTTCATTTGCAGTGACCACAAATGCATGACCTCCTCCAATTATTTTTTGTTCATATTTTCCAATTAATTAAAAATTAAAAATGAAATTTCATGAGGAAAAAAACCCAGATTCTTCCATCCTACTTGAAAGCTAGCTCTCAAGATAGCTGCTTTTCTGTAATATCGAGAGACTGGGAGATAAAGATTATCTCTGACTACATTCTCCTCCTGCATGAGAACAAAGACCGTTTTAATAAATGGAACTCAGATTCTTCCTCCTCAATGAAAAATGATTGCGCTCAAAAATCAGATAGCCAGGTGAAATCCCGGAGTGTATGTTCCATGCAAGACTAAACTCGATCTATTGACTCTTTCTGGCTTAAACGAAGTAACAGATTTGACGGAAGTAGCATATGGGCCTTCTACGCTCTGCAAACGCGTGATAGTTAAAAGGAAATTGCAAATACATGGGAGGGCAAGGTTTAGCCATTTGACAGGAGGCACAAATGTTGACAGATAAAGTGGTTTAGCCCGTTTAAAATGTCTACTTAGTTTAAATACAAAATCACTCTTCAGTCAGTTCTTGAAAGCTGCGATAGAGGAAAACACCATAAAGAAGGGTGCAAAATGCCGCAAAGCCTCCGTCAAAGCTTTTTCATTTTCTGCTGGATCTCAGTGTTTCGCCTCATCTCCAGAGTTAGTAAATACCAGTTCCCATCACCAGCTACACAAGCGTACGACAGCTACAAGTTGAAGACAGATCTCGGGGCCCAACTCCTGACAGCAGGAAGAGGATGTTTATTTCTATCCAAAGGCATCTCCGTTTGCAAAAGCGATGTATTATATGCAACTCAGATGATTTTTTTTGTTGTTGTTAAAGAAAAAGCATTCGCATGCAGGAGGTTGTTCAGAATCACACGTGTTAATTGCCTCAGTTTAGAAAATGCATGTATGTGGAAGAAGAGGCAATGAATGCAACTGGGGGAAACTCAGCATAATATTCACCGGTTCTTTTGTCTCGGACACTAACTGAGACGAAGCATGTCCTAACTCCTTTTGATCCTTCAGCTTAGATGTTTTCAATGAACAAAGTTCAGCAAAATAAACCGTTGACTTCAAATAGCTATTTATCTCCTGTGCATAATATATGCTGACATTTCCTCCCTGTTGAATCATCTTTTGCCATTCATTATACTCATCCACTGGGTCTTTCCTCTGATGTCTTTGTATTTACAGTTCTATTTTTTTTCATTGCCTCTTAGGACTGGGGAGTCAAAAAACAAATGAGGTGCCGGAAGAGACAACTGCCATTGGATATTTCCAGGGCTTCCTCATTTGCTTCTGAAACATCCTGGTGTAAATCCTTATCTCACTGGAGTGGCAGGAGCCTGGGTTTGTATGAGACACGTGTAAGAGCAAACTTTGGCAAGTTACTGCTTCATCATAAAATTATAGAATTTTGAAGGACATTTTGAGGTGATTTGGTTCATTCCAAGCCCCAAACAAGATAATGATACCTACTGACTTCTGAGGCCAACCAGCTTCCACAGATGGAGACACCACAACCTCTCTGTAAGATCTAGCGCAATGCTTTGCACACCTCTCATACTGTAGAGCCCCTCTAGATTTAAATTTTTTTACAAGAAAGCTTCGAGTGAAGTCCTGCATTCCAGAATAGACAAAAGTCCTACTCATAAATATTATAAAAAGAAAAAAAATAATTTAGTCTGTGTTAAAACTCTTCATTCATGGTTGTGTACTGGCAGAGATTTTCAAACTATTGTTTATCATTGCTGATGACAAGCAATAAGCATTCTTTTTAGACAATAAAGCTTTTTATTTTAATTCCTTTTGACTTCAAGACACAGTGTATCAAGTGGTTTTGGTTTCACACTTCATTATCATAGTTTATTCAGAAACAGAAAAGGCAGCACATAACAATACATGATATTAAAGGACACTACTAATGAAAAGAGAAATCCGAAATACCTGTCTGAAACTTCATGGAATGTTTTCTACCTAATTTCTACACTAAGCATAGAGTTTCATACATGTCTGGTGTTAGGGAAGGAAAAGGGATGGGAAATTGTTGCTCGATGGTAGTACTTAATGGTAGTAATTAAGTTTCCAGATTATAAGGCAAGTGATAATGAAGTGTTGATTGTTGCAGGTGAAAGAACGAGTACCGCACTGTGTCCAGCTGGGACTGCAGTACCTGAAGCTCTAACAAGCTCAAAACTTCATAAATAAAGTTTTTTCTATTATTCTTTTTTCCCATCTAAAGCAAGTGGAAGAAAAACTACAAACTTGAAACAGATATTGATCTCAGTGTCATCAGCATTAAATAACTTTAATACAGAATTAATTATTTTCAATACAGTTTAAACAAGTACGAGTACGTTGCAGACTGGTCATAAATCTTTTTCTGATCAAATTAATCACCAATGCATGTCCATCTACAAACTTCCTCATTCAATACATCATTGATAACACTGTAGTCTCCCCTTGGTTTTAACCTTTTTTATTTTAGAGAGAAAAAAAAGATTTTAAAGCAGTTTTGTTTCACATGCTGGCTATTCTCTCGCTAGAAAGGGATTTGTGATTCCTCTTGCTGTCCTTTAATACCCAAGATTATATTTGAAAGAAGTACAGGAAGTTTGAGAAAGGAAAAATACCTGAAAATGAGCAACTCTCAAGTAGTCTACGGGAAGAGCAGACAAGGGAGAAAGGAAGAGAGGAGAGAAAAACAACAAATTGACTTTTGGTGATTTCAAGAGGCTTAAGCGTTGCCTAGAGCCACAGTCCATCCGTCCGTGTTCAAAGTTCACACCCAGCGCAAGCGGCCCTGCTGCTCCGCTTCCTTCCCACCGAACGAGTCCCACCGAGCCCACCCGCAGGAAGGACGGCAGCCAAGGCAGTTCCAGAGGCAGGAATTGCTGTCCCTACTCAAAGGCTCCTGCCCGGGCTCTCCTTGCCAGCTGGCCGGAGCGTTGGGCACGGAGCAGGGCAGAGCCGAGGGCAGAGGCTTGCCAGTGGCGCTGCGGAGCTTCCGAGAGTAACCTCCGAGAGCTGCCTCCTGGGGCAGGGGAGGAGGGATCCGATGGCTGAATAGTATCATATATGCAAGCAAACAAAAGCAACCTACTGCCCTGGCTGCTGCTACGCCACCCTTCTGCTGCCCCTTCGGGATTGGATTTCTCATATTACCTGGCTCTGCCCATCAGATACACACAGACGAGAAAGGAAGGAGAAAAGATTGTGGGGGAAATGTTCCGTTCCTGTTTAGGCAACGCTGTTTCGGGTTCTTTCTCCTTTTGAGCACCACCATCCATGGCAGAGCAGCCACCCGCTCACGGCAGAGACCCGCCCGGGCAGGCTGTGCCGCTCTCCACCGTTTCAATCGTATTTGCCGAAGAGGCAGACGGCCTTCCTAGCCAGCCCTCCTGCCCCAGGTCAGGCAAACAAGCAAGGGAGGGCGGGGGACTCCTCTATCGTTTATAAAGCTTGTGTCCATTCAAATCAAGATCATAATAAGTATTCACTCTCCTGCTCCAGGCTGTAAGATGATCACCGACAGGTCTCGGAGGAGAGTTTTCCCACACAGCTCTGCACAGAGCTGGGGAACAGTCTGTGAGCTCTGCGGTTTGCCTGCGGTCTGCTTTCTCGAATTTGAGATGTTAGCTGCCGGTAGCAAACTGGATGGATCTACAGCTCATTCCTGTACACATGAAAGTTAGGGATCATAACTGATGTAAGTTATTCCAAGAAAATAACCCTGTGCCAGAAGCCACAGAACAGCTGTTACTTATTAATTACCAATTTGATAACCTCAGTACATCAGGAAATCAGTGTATGCAGGCACTGAAGATTTATAATTAATCTCCAGCAACTGTTATCAGAACCACTAACCAAGGAATGGTTTAGTGTAGAGGACCTCGATGAACTTGTTCAACGACGGCAAAAGAGAAGCTTATGCAAACATCTACACGTGCACGGGCACAACGTCCCTTTTAACTACAATTCACCGTAAACCAAAAGTTAAGATAGCAAGCTGGAAGCATTCAAAACTTCTGAATCGGGTCTGCAAAAACACAGGACTGAATGTGAAATTCTATTTTTCTCTGGGTTTTAATGCTTTTACGGCAGACCTCCCTCCACAGCCACAAAGACTTTATTTCCTCTTACTCTATTAAATAAAAGCTGAGAGTCTCAGAAATAAAGCAGGAATCTAAAAAATCTGGAATGTGAGCAACGCAGCAAATAGAGCAAAGCTTGCAATGAAACGTGGATGTGTTGCCAGTGCTGCAACTGTGTTTGAAGACCTAACAGTGGACTGCCGGGCAGCGAAGAGGGCACCGAGGCAAACTCAAAGAACATAGAAAAGTAAAAAAACCACACCTCAAAACCACCTCAAAAAATAGCAGTCCAAATTTTAGGTCAAGAATTTAATCAAAAAAATACAGAAAATAGTTCAGAAGGAGCAAAAAGCAACAGATTTTAAGAGGAAACCTACAGAGGAATTGTGCCTACAGTAGGATTATAAGCTTTTGACTCTGATTCTTACCATGAGTAAGGATTAGCTTTGATTACACAACGGCTCTGTTACTATTAGTGGCTTGCTCACTTGCCAGTGGCAATAAAAGCAATACAAAACATATTTAGTTAATTTTGACACCAGAAAGGCAGCCACAGGGCAGTTATTTAACTACAATTATGGGAAAAGAGTCCCATTTTTTGTCATCTTCCAGAAGTAGATGGAGAGTTCCGCTGGTACTAAAATCAACATTGTTATGCAGATAGTGCCATTCCTTCTAAAATCTCCCCCATGTTTTCCCCTTATAAACGAAAACAACCAACCCTCTAACCTCGACGGCTCAAGCCCTGCTTCCAAAGCGCATTTGGTCTTAAAAAAAGTCACTGTTCGGATAGAATCAAATCATCTTTCAGCACAACCAACCAAAACCATTTCTTACATGCACTTATCACGTGGGATTGTCCGAAACTTGAGATATCCAGCACTGCTGTTGGTGCTAGGGCCCAAAAGGACCACGAGTCTGAGAACCAGGAGAGAGTCCAGACTTAAACCATTTTAATTCAGCTGCAAAGTACATTCCCAACTATTTTGTAACATTGCGCTGATCCCATCAGAGATATCCAAGAAGACAAACACACACACAAAACTCTCTGTGGGTTGTTCCTCGTGGGCAGGTCTCTGCTCCCAGGTCTCAGTGCCATTCCATACAAACTCTTCCACTCCCAACGAAATGACTGCAGAACTCAAAATCAGGAAGATGGACGTGAAAACAGAATCGTGGCTTTGGCTTTTTACTTCATCACCCTCATTGCAATGGGCATTTCAGCAGAGAGGTGAACGTCCAGCTCAGGTTGTGATAGGAGGTTTGTTGAAAGTGAGGACTTTAGTTGTATTCATTTAAAAGTAGTTTATCCTACTAACTTTATCTACAGTAACTGCAAAGTCTGAGGCAGGCGACTCTTTATAATCTACCACTGATATTCGAACTCCAAATACCTCCCTGCTTCAAATCCAAATTCTCTGAGGCTGAAATGCCCATTGCAATGAGGGTGATGAGGCTTCTAGTAGGAACAGAATCCTGCTGATTATAGACAGAGTTAACACCTCCATTGACTATACTGAATTTTAAGAGAAAGGTTCAGATACTGAAGCAAAAGTTTAACTCATTTAAGAGTACTTTCCTTATTTATGTGGCCAAATTGGAAACATACCATTAAATTTTTCAGAGAAAAAGCATCTGGGAAGAGACTCTGAAACACTGTCATTAACCTATTTGTCATAGCCTGGAATCACAGAATTGTAAATAATTACCTTTACGGAAATCAGACAAAAGGATTGAACATACAGATACTCTTCAAGCCCTCTATCTTTTTTTTTTTTTTCCATAGAATCATAGAATGGCCTAGGCTGGAAGTGACCTTAGATTTTATTGCTCTATTTTATTTTTTTTATATATATCATACAATAAAGACTTTCTGATAATCAAGTGAAAGGGAGCATGCATAGTCCTTTCTTTTTTTCTGGTGCACTACTACAGATTTATTAGTAGTTTGTTTGCACTTGTAGTTTGTTTGCATTCGTAGTTAGTTTGCATTAGTTTTGGCATTAGTCTTTCTCTGAAGGCACCAAGACTGATGTCTGTCTTCTCTTAAATGATGGAGCTGGTGTATTTCTATTTGCTGTTTTGCATTGCTTTATTTCTTAATCAGCATACAGAACTATAATTACGGTGCTCAAAACACATTATGCTACGTTAAGTAAAGGCAGATATTTTTTCTGGAGTCTTTTCAGCCATAAAGGCCTCTTTGGGAAATTTGCAGTGAACATCCCCGCCCTAAGACAGCAGGGACACACACAAACTGCCCTTTTTGTACCTCCTGAGGGATTAGCCGTGTGCTGAGTTATGCAAAAGTTTACAGCAGCACCATCTGCCGGGGAACCCCTCTGTTCTGCGTAATAATCAGAACAGCAGAGATATGAAAAGTTGTGATAACGGTTTTGAGGGGTAGACACCGCTCCTGTACGTGATGCTCAGGGGGACGCTGTGTAGTCAGTGTGACACAAAGGCCTCTCCTCTGGGGCTGCTCCACATCACTGGATTCTCCCGTGGTCCTTTGGGTTACTCAGAAGGAAAAGAGAGGCAACAGGTTTCTCTCCCTGCACGCAGGGTAAGAGACAGACCTTGCTTTGCCTACAGATCCATGTTGGGGAGGTAGGAGTGGTTCCTGTAAGTTTGTGGGAGGAAAGGGGAGACCATGGCTGCACCAGGTCCTGTGGGACCATCCAGCCCCGCTCTTGGCATCGGTACCCTGCAGGTTTGGTTCTTCAGGAGTTCCTCCGCTACAGCTTCGCTTTTGCTGAACACTGTATCCACTTTTCTCCTTGTAAAACACTATGAGATCACAGAATCATAGACTGGCCTAGGCTGGAAGGGACCTTAGAGATCATTTAAACCAACCTCCCTCTCACGGGCAGGGACGCATCTCAACTAGATCAGGCAACACATGGGGACCGAACGGGAATCGAATCTGATTCTATTTTTTTTTTTAAAAAAGGGCTGTGGAGAGACCTTGGGAATAAGTGGCAGATTTGGGTTCTGCTCTGGCTCCCCTAAACAATTTTTTTTTTTTAAATCTCAGAAGAGCCACTGAAAATCTGTGACTAAAAAATTGTCTTATGTAAAGGAGCAAAGGCAATAGCATGTAAACTCCCAAATAGTGATGCTTACAGCTTCACTAGATAAAACAGTTTATCTAATAAACTCTTCTTCCAAAGGATCAGTCTAGGAATTAGGATGCACTAAGGAACATGTGTTGGAAATGTGTTAAAAATTCTTATGATGTATACCTATAAATGTATCATTATCACCTAATTTAAGTGATCTACTTCTGCTGAAAATGAGCTTGCACTCTTCTAGGACAAACTGTCCTTCACATCATGCAAAGCTCTGACTAAATTCAAAAGCAGGAAGGCTGCTCTTCAATGACATTTATCTATTGATATCTTGGTTCTTAAATAACCATAGAAATCTCTTTTCTGTGTGAAGAAGAGCTGACTACAGAATATTTGTAAATGCGTGCAAGTGACACAATGCACCATTTTGTTCCATGCTTTCTAGAATTGCCATCCTCTCAGGTAGAATTATCGGGATTAATTTAAGGACCATTAAAGGACAAAGCCCTTCTTAAAAATGAAACCAGGCCAATTTATCTCTTGGTTGCCAAGAAATGCATTTAGGAAAAATCAGCTACTTTGCATTTAGAACACGAGATAATTTAGCAATATCAACATCCAGCAAAACAGACTGAAGTGCTAAAGTGACTATTGCCACAGTGTAATTAAGATTCAGTCTTAAAGGTTATAAAGCAAGTACACCTGTATTCCACCGGGGCTGACTCCACTGCGCCATCTAATTATTTTTTAAGAACAACGGCAAACTATGTCAGAGATCTTGCTGCTGGTTTAGTAACATTGAGCTTCTAGGAGACAAACTCTACCTTTCCATTAAATTTGAAATGACAAACAGGGCATTAAAAGAAAGGAAAGAAAAAATTCCAGCTATTCGCCTTTCCTCACAGCACAAACCTACAAAAAGAATCAATTTGAAGAAGTTTAAATACACACTCACATGGAAAATGTCATGAAAATTGCATGGTTCTTATACTAAATTTATCAGGGTTTATTTGAATTATTTTGAAGGCTTTTTGTTTACTTGAGTTCATTATTCATTATTCAAATTCTGTGGGGAAGTTTTTCCACATAGCTGTAATTATATATTAGCTCTTCCATTTCCACTAAATCTTTTCTAATGCAGGTTGATCAGAATCAAGTAAAGTGATTCAGGTAACGCAGTCTGTTGAATCGATATAAGACAGTATAATGATTCAGTTTTACTTTCACGCACTTCTGAAACCAGCATTATATTTAGCTACTGGAAGCTATACATCTGAAAGGTTATCCATTAATTTTCTTACAGGGACTTCTGGATCTTTTTCTGGAATGAATTTAGAAACTATTTGTGTTACATCCGTGTGGTTAATTGTAATATTGCTTTTAAATAGGCTTTAACCTAACTCTAACACATAATTTCATTTCTTTTATGACATCTACATACCAATATATGTTGGTTCCCTCAAGGTTTCATCAGCCCCTCTCATCTTCAGTAAGTAACTAATTTGCTTCACCCGTAAATTTTAGCATCTTTTTGTTCATACCGTATCCTGGATGTTAAGAGATTGAACGAGATGTGATATGAATCTTTGGGATATGTCCCCATTACTTTAGTTTTGTCACACTGGAAGCTGATTATTGGTCTGACGGGGAATTTTGGGGGGTGATTAGAAAAGAGTTACAAAACTGAAGAAAATTTCTCTCTCTTCCTGACAACTTAGTTCTTCTACTTGCTCATCACAGATATTTGGAAGTTCAACTTCATTATCTTAACTAGTTAACCATGACAACAAAAACCTTCTACTAGACCAGAAAGGCATGATTTTCAAGGCAACTATATTTTTCCTAAATGGCTCACAGTGCAGTTATTATTAGATCTGGTTGGAAACAGGAGTTTTCCTCAAGAATGTCTTCTTTTTTTTCTTTTTTTAAGGGCAGAAATACAAATTTTTCATCCAAAACCCAAACATTCCATTTTCAATGGAGAGAATCTTAATGGTGCTGTTGGAAAGGCTGGCAAGAGTTGAAAGTTTCCAGTGGAAAACAAGCGGTTTCTGCACGCATACAGACAAGATCTTGGCAAAAACCTAAAAAGTGGCAATTCTTCACTGAGAGAAAATTTTATGGCATTCTTACTCATCATTTCAAGTGACATCCCTATACTAAAGATAGGCTGACGTCATCACTTTGGTGTTTACACAAAGGTACACAGAATTGTTACTGAATGCCCATAATACGGCGTTGCACCCAGCAGGCAGGAGAGACTGCAGATTTTATTTAATAGCTCAAATATTCAGATGTTGCAGTTCATCTAGTTTAGCTCATCTGGTTTTTTCTTCAATTTTTTTGTTTATTTTGTCTCTGTCATTTTTTGACGGAAAAATATCCAGCATTGCCTTTGTCTTTTACTCCCTGTCACTCTTGCTTTTTGGTACGTTGGAAATAATTTCTTGTTTATCTTTCTATCTTCAGTTGTTTGCTCTTCGATTTCCTTCTTGGTCTTGCTTGGCTTTTTCCTTGTAATAGTTTATTCTTTCCATTGGATCCATTTGGGCAGGATTTCCATTTTCTCTGTTTGGCTTCAATAACCTCTTCGACTCAGCAGTAGAGGAAAAGATCTGCTATTCTGATTGAGCAATTAAAATTCTTCAGGCACGTTAATGAAAGGACACTGACAAGTGACCGAGCTGTACATAATCATGGCCTTTTAGAAACTGTCACCAGAAAATCAGTAAAAAAAAAAAAAATTCACTAATACTAGGTCTTTTAAACCCCATTAGAGAGCAAAGTCTTTGAGATAGCCTGAACATCTCGTCAGGTTGTCCAGGTTCTTCTCTGGTTCTATCTTTACAGTGAGCTTCTCATTGCCATACGTGAACCTCCAGATGAGATTGACTCATCCGATTATTTCCCTGGAGGACAGGAAGAGCACAGCCCTAATTAGCAAACTACTCTGATATGAAATAAATATTAATTGCCTTTTTTTATTGGAAGGTGTCTACAACCCTTGCCTCATACTATTAACAAGAACTGTATTCTTCTCTTCTCCTCTTCTCTGTTTTCTCGTTTCTTTTCTCTTCTCTTTTCTCTTTTTATCTGAGATGTTTGTTTTCTTTTTACTATTAAATAGGCCTTAAACTTGCCCAGGCAACATCTCATAGTTAAAGGTTTGTATTGTGCTATTAGTTACAAAGCACTGGATTTTTTAGTAGCTTTCAAGGCAGTTCCAACGCTAGTCTTAACCTATACAGCCAGGCGTTATATCGTATTTTCATGTTTTCCTCACCCATTCTGCTTCCCACGCTTCCATTAAAAAGAGTGCTTATCTAGTGATGATAAATGCTCTGCAGAAAAAGAGAGGCAAAGCTGTCCATCTACTCTTCTGATCAGCACGTCAGGATGCCAAAATTCATCACACACTCTTCAGAGCCTGCTTTCAGTACATGGGATGTGATTCATTTGCCTGGTGAGTACATTTGGGAGGGAAGTACCTAATCAAGACTGTACCGGTCCCAAGTCTGAAGTGCCTAAACAAATCTCTGTAGGAAGAGACATGAAAACTATGACAAATGTCAGTTATGTCACCTAAAGGGCAACTCAAAAACATTCAGACACTGCAGTAATGTGGATCATATAAAATTCACCGGTTAACAGAAAATCAAATTGTACCTCCCCTATCTTGTAAAATTAATACTTTAAACTAATTCTTTGTGGTAACTATGTGTTACTGTTGAAAAGGAAAAGAAACCTAACATTTCTCTAACAGATTAAGCTTTGTTTTTCCCTTCTTCTTTCTGGTTTGAAACACCTGTATTTATGGTATTTATTTGATATTTTTCAATTTTCTGATTTCTAGAAAAATCTGTAGGATTGTATTTCTAAAATAACACTCATTTCTAAATTAAACACTCACTTAAACTCCTTAAAAGTAAACCAACAAGACTGAGGATGAGACACAATATCTATGTTTTAATAGTATTTTTAAATACTTATTGAAATGTTTAAGAAATGTGGGTTTACTTCTGTAAAATGCGTATCTGGAAATAATGGAACCAGCGGCTGTCACTACTGCGCAGCTTTTGAGAGGTAAGGCACCACATACCAGGAAGTCAGAGAGATGGCTTTCTAAGAAAGCAATTAGAAGTTATCAGTGCAGAGGAATGATTAATACTAAGGGCAGGAAACGGGCCATGGGACTCCTTGGCCTGAGGAGCTGAAATGGAAGAAGAAAAACACACTGAAGAAAGCAAATGAAAGTTCTCATTTCCAGTCCAGAGCTGGTTTTCCTCATGTGCATTTTTTTTCCTGTGCTGTGCTTTCCTTTTAAAAACAGTAAAGAAGTTTCCATACACAACATCCAGGGAAATCATCTTCCCGTAAGAACTCTCAGGAATACAACGTTAGCTTTTCAGCTTCTTCTCTTCAGTAAGAGAGTAATGGTAACCTGGCAAAAATAAGAGGCAGGCATGAAAGCCTGGGGAGGATTTTTTTCTTATTATCACATCATCGCGTCTGAAGTAATTCCAGGATTCAAGCCAAAGTCTTTGACACAAGTATCTGTAACGTTGAGCTGAAATACCAACCAAAACGCAGTCAAGCTCTGTTTGCTAAGGCAGAAATCCTCCTGCAGGGTTTCTAGATTTATCTGTCTTCAGAAGATGAAAGAAAAAGAGAAATCCAGAAGTTTTTCTGAACTGATGCAGCTTCAGGATTACGGGCGATCTGCAGACAGAACATTTTGCAAGGCTTTTCATCCCTGACATGGCAGCCGTTTCACTTGCATGTTCCATTTCTGTAGCCATGGGGGATTTTTAAGTTTGCTAAAACAACTGAACACATTCTTCAAAACAATACAGCGGGTCTTTCTTGTGAAAGCAAAGCTAATCAAATACAGCATCCTGTGCTATTGATGTCAGCCAGCAAGCCACTCATGGCACTACTAGATTCTCTGCTTTTAGGCCAACAGGCGTATTATGGACTGTTTCTTCCATCTGTTCTCAGAGCAAATGCCAAGATGGTCAAGGTGTCAGAACATCTCCCTGAAAAAATGGATCAAAGAAGCGACAAAGAGCTGCTGTGCCAGGACTGGAGTCTTTGCAGAGACAAAACCTGTAGAAATAAAATACGACAACAAATCTACACAACTTTTATAATTCAATAAAAACAATCCTGGATGGACTTTGAGGCTCTGAGTCAGAGTTTGCAACCCAAATGAATCAATGAAAGTTAAAAGAAACACTGAAAAGAACTGTTCCTCTTACAAGGCCAAGTTAAAAGCAGAAAATGTGTGCTTATCAGTGCTGTTAAGCAAACTTGAATTCCTGAAATACATCTTTAGAGCTGGTGTTGCTGTACTGCAGAGGAATCCCATTGCTGATGCTGTATTGAGAACAGCACCAGGGACTGGGTCACAGGTGCTGTTTGGCACCGAAAGAGCCCCAAAAGCCTTATCCCAAAATACCAAGAAGGTGTGGTTAAGTAAATACATAATGTGATCATTATGTGGTTATTCCTTTGAAAAGTATGGGAGTTTAGTTTAAGTCTCTCTTGAGAGCAGCATAATTTCATAGAAGCTGGAGAAAATGATACTGAAATAAGAACAAGTACTTGGAGAATGAGAACCAGGAAAGACTGATGATGTAGACGCCTACGTGGATGTGCCTGTGTGCCCTTGCCCTCTGTCTGTACTCATGTTGTAGAGGCTCCTTCTCAGCTTTGGGACGTGCTGCCCTCTTCACCTGACCTGGGGAACACCAGAGACTGAGCACAGAAGAAACTGCAGATAGAGCACAGCTCAGCGCTGAGTGCTCCCACCTCTTAGAAATTAGGAACTGAGCATGTCCTGGCTAAGTTTTGCCTTCCTGGGGAGCCCGGCCAGTCCAGATGAAGCTATCAGAACACAGCACATCTTCTGTGAAATCCAAGCGTCTGCCTGCCAGAAATGCCCACTTTACTGACCACAATTTCACTGCCATGGGAAGAGGCACCTCAACAGGAAAGGTGGTAACTCAGAGAGCAGAGGAGGACCTTGCTTTTGGCAAAAGCAGACACCTTCACAACACCCCCACTCCACAGAGGTTGACAAGAACAGCTGATCCAAACTTGTAGGACCCTCCTTTCACTCCTCTTACCATAGCACTTGGGGTCAGCCTCTGGCACCTTGTCAGAGGTAGCAAAATCCAATTTAACCACTGCTGCCGAAAGACCTGGATGAGTTCTGGAGTGCTGTACCCAGGAAAAAGTTTAAACTGCTTGCAAAGCCTAGATTATCGAGGCAAGCACTGACATTTTCAGTGAGTCTTCTTCTACAGCGGCAGTCAGAAAATGCCTGTGGATTCAAAGCTCCCATTTAAATGCAAAGCACCATCTTTCCCTCACTGACCAGAATAGGATATTATGATTTGTGTATTAAAGCCTTGTGTTTTCCACCTATCGAGTGCATAAACAACAGTTTAACCTTTATCCCAAGGCATGTACACCCTTCTACTCCTAGAAAAATGAATTCATGTTTAGCAGTCAAATCAGTATCAACCTGACCTTTAAACACATCAGTGTTTCTTGGAAAAATATTATGGCTGAGATGCCTACTGTGGTAAACAATATTAGCTGCTCCAATCCATTGTTGGGCCATGCTGTGCAGAGCCTTATCAAAATAAGGGGGTGGAAATCAGCGGGGACCGCAGATCTTCTGACAAACTCCACAGGATATGAAGAACAATGTAAATGCAACAGTACTGGCAGATATATTTCTATATTACTGTTCCAGAGATAACAGCTAAGGTGAATCATTTCCCACCACCTACAGTACTGAATTATTTCAAATTCTGAAGGGACCGTATTTATTTCATTGGTAGGTAGCAATTTACTTAGCTGAAGATCATTATATTTATGTGTCTGTGAAATCCTCACAATAATTATATATTTGAGCTGTCTCAGAAGTGCTATATATATTCTCATTAGTCATGTACTTCCAAGGATATTATCATTTTTTTTCCCTTCAACAACCTTTGCAATTCGAGTGCGAAGTACTGCACTGCATATGAACCTCGGTTCTTATAGTTTTCTTAAACTCCAGTTTAATCAAACAGCAGGGTGGCCTATATTCAAATGCAAATGCTAAGCGTGCTATGAAATATCTTCATTTCCTTAAATGACTGCACTGCAGAGCTTATTTAAAACAGACCACACTGTGCAACAAAACAGAGGAGGACATGGGAAAAAAGACCTCTGTTTGATATTACTTTTGCAAAACTTTTCCAAAAAAGGTCATGAAAATGTTTAGAGCAGGGTAAGGAGATAAAGGCAAGGAGGTTTCCTTGGTTCCAATCCTATCTTTGCCAAGTCGCTAATTATACCTCTCCAGGGTGGAGAGAAGTCCATTTATTCTCTTCAGTGCACTTCAGAAGTCTCATGTGAAAACTATTTTCAAACCACAAAACACTGTGTGAGTTTAAATGTAAGTGGCCGTCCATGTCGCTAGAGATTAATAAACCCAATGAGTATCGTTCCTGTGAGGTGTAGAACACACTGGCGTTAAACCTCAGAGCCCTCAGACCCGGACGAGAAGATTGTGCTCTCCATTACCCCAGCGCTTGCTACCTCTGCAATGTTGCTGCAAGATCACCGGCTAATTTTTTATTCCCTCCTTTTTTAAATGCAACAAGAAGAGGTGCCAGGTTGACAGTCCTGGAGACTGAAGGTCCTTGCCTGTGATTAATGTTAATGCTCCACCCTTTTGCAGAAAGTTCGAGCCAAAGAAACTCAAGAGCTTTAAAAAATATTAATCGCTCACATTACTACTTTTGTTCTGTCTAGTTTCTTAGTTATTTGAATACCTTCCACAAGCAATAAGGAAATGGCCTCAGTTGTATTTTCTCCTCCCATCCTTGCCAAAACCAGACAGACTTTGTTTCTCCTTGTTTGGCTGATGGATTTTATTTCATTTTTGAAAATAACTGAGTACAAAAAAGATGTAATGTAGAACTTGTGAGCAAGGTACATCAGGTCATAACAATTTCTCAATAGCCTTAGACCTGACATCAAGAGATGTTCTGGCTTGAAACATCGGTTCCTCTTGATCATCGACCCATCGCTGCAGTAACATTTATCCTTCCCTTTGCCAAATACATGCCTTTATGCAGGCATTTGCCATGAAAATTAAAACTCTATCTTATTTTTCAAAGAAAAGTTTCAGATTGCTGATGAATCAGTTAAAAAAGCTTTAATAGAAAGTTTTCCATAAACCTGCTTTGCAGCAAATGAAAGTCAAGTAGCACTTGACTCTGAAGATCTCACTGCACCCCTCACCTTGTATCAGAGAAAAGGTAGATCACAGAGTCACAGAGGCATAGAACAGCTTCGACTGGAAGAGACCTTGTAGATCATCAAGTCCAACCTTTGTCTTACCCCTGTCAACACCACTAAACCACGTCCTCCAATGCAACATCCACCCGTCTCTTAAA
>NW_009719880.1:0-15054 GCF_000703405.1 Apaloderma vittatum
GAATATAGAATATAGAATATAGAATATAGAGTATAGAATATAGAATATAATAGAATAATTGGAGTTGGAAGGTACTGCCTGACCACTTCAGGGCTGACTAAAAGTTAAAGCAAATTATTAAGGGCATTGTCGAAGCGCCCCTTAAACATTGACAGTCTTGGGGCATCGACCACCTCTCCGGGAAGGCTGTTCCGGTGTTTGACAGGCTTAAGTAAAAGACCCGTGACTTGGTTTTCTCGTCCTTATTTATCATTTTAACAAAATGATAATAGATCAAATGTGCAGCTTGAGGAGGCATTTCCCATTCTTGGCTTTAGCTGAATTTGAGGTAGGGTCTCCAAGAGCTTGCTGAAGAGCTTTAGAATGGGGGGCAAAATTTTCATGTTATTTTTGTTGGGGGAATCTCTTCTTGCAACGGAGAGATACAAGCTGGTCTTAATTGCGGAGGAGGTTGTTCCTAGTGTGGTGTTTTGATGAGATGAATGAAGGCAGCTCACACTGCCTTGGGTTACTTACTCAAGAAAATGAGGCTGGGGAAATAGATGCAAGACTAATGATGGGAGATGAAGCTTCTCAGCTCTTTGTCATCAGTTCAGCTGCCACCCAGGCAATCGCCGGGACATGAGGATTATCAGACAAGCGGTCGTTGGCCTGTGTGAACCGAGTGGGTGGTGTATGGAGCTTCTGTTTTTCAAACTAAAGCAGGAAAGGACCCTGTGTTCACGTGAAAAAAAAGTATTCGTTACTGTAGCCTGGTATTAAAGAGCAGAAGGTGTCGAGCCTGGTGCGAGGCAGGCAGAGGGAAGTTCAGGAGGCATTTGCAGTAAGCTCGGGATCAAACGCTGCCAGCCACTGACTCAGCGAATGCGCTGCGATTGATTATCCACCGACTCGTCCGCTCGTTTGCCTTCCAGCACTTACATTAACCAATAGTTAAATCATCCCTGGAAGTCCCTGGGGCTTCCTTGACTAATCGACCGCTCAAGGTGGTCCAGGTGGTTCTCTGCAGGTCCATCTGGCAGCAACTTGAACCCATCTGGCTCCGCTTTGGCCTTGGAGAAACCTCTCCTGCTTCCCCTGGGAAGTTTATCTCAATATCTTTGCGTTCAGAAGTGTTTAAGAAACAAAGGAAGATAGTTCAGCTACTGTCAGATGTTTAAAGGACCGACTGAATGACTTCTGTGGCTGTTTTTACGATGCACAAGAAAACGCAGGAGCAAACGTGGTGGGAGAGCCCCGCCCGTATGTATTTGGAAAGAATAATATGTGGTCCTGGGGAGCTTGGGTGTTAAAGCTTCAGGCATGTCCATTCAGAGCAACTCTCCGAAGTAAACACAAAGCCGGGCATCGGCAAAAGGCGGAACACGTCCCCCTGCACTTCTGTATCCACCCTTGCCAAACGGGAGAACTCCGCATTCTCTGGGATGGGGAGATTTGATTCATGGCATGACATGCACGTGGTACAGGTGGCACAGTATTTGGCATTTTTTAATTTTAATTTTAATTTTAATTATGTGTTTAAGTGTCGCTTAGATGTAGCGTTGGGTGATACGGTTTAGGGGTGACCTTGTAGTGTAGGGTCAGTGGTTGGACTCGATGATCCCAAGGGTCCTTTCCAACCTGAATTGTTCTGTGATTCTATGATTCTAATTATTATTCCTTATTTTTAGAGATTTTTTGTGGTTTGCTATTTTGTAAATCAATAGGCTTCATAGGGATGTGCCTCCAGATACTCACCTGCATCTACATGCATATGAACTCTGCTCCGTTGACATCCTTGCCGTGCTTAATTACGAAACACAAGCCTTGGCTTTCCCGCCCTGTCAATCCAACGCGTTTTATCGGCAGAAGGAAGGTCGTTTCGATCCTTCAGGTGAACGGAAGACCCCTTCACCTTCTGAAATCGCTTCGGGCGGCGAGACTGTTCGCCGAAAGGGAGGTCAACCCTGGTGATCCCACCGCCGAGGACTGCTGGGTTCCCTTCTAGCATCACCCTCGTTGCGCCCGAGTCCCTGATGTGCAGGGAAAGCGGATTTATGCAGCTCATTTGCTGCCCCTGTGTAATCATTCTTAGCTCTGCATTTGGGTGCTGAGCAAGTAAAACTAGTTAATGAGAGGAGGAGAAAGGCATCTTTTCTTGTAGTTCTAATGTGGAGGGACGTAATTAGCATTCCGGCCGACGAGCCGGTTTCTCTGGCCGCGCGTATTGAGGAAACGCGGTTGATACAGGTGAGCTAATTCAAACCGGCTGAAGGCCAGATGTTTAGCTCTGTCTTCGCTATATCGCAAGCTTGGAGAGCTTAAAAGAGAGACAAAAAAATAAAATCCTGAGTAGAAACAACCTTCAAGGAATGGTTAAAATAAGAAAGCCGCCAGCCTTTTTGTTGTTGGCACACAAACTCATTAGTTACATAAACAGGACAAAGGTTTTTAATCTGCTTTTGAGGTTATTTGCATATTTATTGGGACTTACTGTGCCTTATTACTTGGGATCCCACTGATCCAAAAGTGGAGGACACACATGGCTGCGACACCCAGCACGTTGCCCTGAGGGTTGCATCAAGCTCGGTTATTAGTCCTTGAGGTGGGACAAAATGTTAGAATTCAGTTTTTACTGTAAAATCAACAAACCAGGAATTTCTTGGTATTTCTGTGCTTTATTTTTTGTTGAATATTAGATCTTCGGATCATTATTTTTTCCCCTTGTATTCCTTCTTACCCTTTAAAAGGAGAAAATCTTAGGGGCATTGAAATTCACTTTACTACAGGTAGGAAAACACTGGATTTCAGCCTTGCTGAGCAGCCGCAATTAGATTTAACCACAGAAATCCTATCTCAGAGAGCTCTGTTGAGGCAACACTCTCAGAGAAAGGGTTTGGAGAAGTGGTACTTCCTTTTGCCCATTGCTTTGTCCTTAAACCTGCTCATTAACACTCCACATTGAAACTGGACATACCACCAATTCTGAATGCTCTGTTTCATATGTCTCCCCTTAGTTATGTCGCAGCCGTACGCATCGCCCATGCGGGTTTCAGTGACGTCACGCTGACCGTGACTCCTGAAAGTTGAAGGCATATGGAAAAAAACCGCACCCCACCAAACCGAAGGCTTTACTCCTCAGATATATTTTAGTTAGCCCCGTATTGCAGGGATACAAATCCTTTTGGCTGCAGGTTGAAGTAGGTGCTATGAACAGCAAGGAGTGTAATAACTAAATTGCACACTGCACCTGGACATGGGCTATTGTGGTGATTAATTTTAAACGCCCTCCTGTAATGATAATCAAACTCTGTCCTCTGCAGAAACCTTTGTGTGCAAGCAGCGAGGAGCTGTTCTGCGTTATTGACTTTGGAGTAGCTGGAAGAAATTCAAAACATCTTCATATAAATTGCATTTTGGTCATGGTCTGCTCATCCACGCTGGCTTTGCGGGCACAAGCTCCCCCTCCTCGAACGCGGCTCCCGGCTATCGTGCAGCGTCTCTGCTGACAGAGGTTTGTCAGCAGCCCTTTTCCGTTTCCTACCTCACACCGAGGAGGTTTTCTCCAGGATGTCAATGACGTGGTTGGAGTTCCTCACCTTCAGCCCCACTTTTTTTTTCGCATCCATTCTGTGCTTTCCAGGAGCGTGTCGCCCCAGGTCTCTAAATTCGACCCGTGGCTGGTGGGGATGAAGAGAGACCGCGGTGCCGTGCTGGGAAGCAGCCACCCCCCAAGCCTGGCAGGGGCTGCAGCTTTGATAAAACTCCTACTTGCTCTTCCTGTGTCCCCGTTTCTCCTTTCTTTTTTTCTCAGGGTTGTGCTGCTGCCGGTGCTTTTTGCTGCCTTCTTCCCTCCTGTAGTATTTCTGTAGTATTCCTGGCAAAAAGGAATTAATTTCCTAACGACACGACGTGTTTATTTCTTTGCCCGTCGACAGAAGGGTTACCAGAAGGGGGAAGCAGCAAACTGCACCGAGGACGTGCCTTGGAGATAGTCCCGCTGTGACCTAAGTGTCTCGACCATACCAAGTGTTGGCTTCTGGGGATACGCTCACTTGCACCTTGCCTTGGCTGCTTTGAAATTGTCATTTCACTGGTTCCCTTGACTCTACTGCTCGCTGACAGAAACCTGGAGGGGACTCCCAGAGCGCGTTCCCTGATCACGGAGAAGTTGGGTACCCTCCAGCCGGCGACGTGAGCATCAGCCTGTTCTCACCGAGCTAAAGGGATCTCCACTGCTCTCTGGGGATGAACTGGGTAACGAGCCCTCTCTCTTCCACGTTAGTTTTTTCAACGTGAGGGCATCCTCACATCTACATCCCTCCGACCCTGCATCTTCCATTGGCGCCGGGATCATCTCCACATCCAGATGTCGCTTCACTGAAACGTCTCCGCGTGTTTATCAAGTACCTTTCGCCGTCCTTTAAGATTTCTCTTTATTTAGATAAGAAAAAGCAACTGGTGCAGGCTCTGTCGTGTGTGGATCAGGGCAAATATTCCTATTAAAACATTCGTAATGTCGCATTCTTTTACGAGTAAGACGGTGGCCTGCGCGCTTTTACGAGTGGTCACAGAAAATAGATGCTCATTTAATGCCCCTTATAATGAAGTTATTTTTTCTAGTTTGTTCATCTCTATTTCTGTAGAATCCCCCTGAGAATCCAGGAGGCTTTTGCTTATTCTACCTTTCTTGGCTATTTTGCTAATCCCAGCGAGGGGATATCACAAGGTACTTAATATTTATTTATTTGACAGGCATTGCCAGGACCTTTGCTGTTATAATAATATCCTCTACCTTGTTGCAGCAGGTTGTTGGTGCTGGTGGATGAATATTGTTGGGGTGGGGGTTTGTAGCTGGGGAAAGGAGGCACAACAAGCCCCCTTTGAGGGGCCGGTGTGCTGTCAGGTTTAAAACCCACATCCTGAGGTTAAACCACACTTTTAAGCCCCGTCCTGCTCTACAGGTCTTGCTTTTTGATGCTCCAGGACTCTGTTGCGCTGAACACAGGATCAGATGAAAGCGTGTGCCCTACACAACGTATTTTTGCATTTTTTTGCAAAAACTTCCCGCTTCTGTTCTGTATGAACCGTATCAATTTACTCGCGAGAAACATCTGCCTGACTGCGTTTTCCTCTTTTTCTTTTTTTGCTAATCGTTGGCCAGTTTATTGCAGAAGCTTAAGGATGTGCCGGGGCTGTATTTGATGGAAAGCAGGCTCGCAAACTCAGTGCCTATCATTAAAAAAGATCAAATTGTTGATAGATCCTCTTGAGCTGGACTGGAATACACCTGGCTTGCTGGGATAAGACGCGTGCTCTGCCTAAACCCAAGGCTTTAGAGATAAAACCACGACACGGCGCTCCTGACGAATCTCATGGAGGGATGTTGCTGGGATAAGACAACAAACGTCCCCTTGGAAATGGTTGTTATTATTCTTATTATTTTATAATTATTGTTAGGAGGGTGTAGGCTGCCGAAAGGGCCCGATAACAACCTGCAAGCGCGGCGTTTCCGAGTCCCTCCGGCACGCTCCAGGGTTTTCTGGGCGTACCAGAGGCTAAATAAACATTTCTAATGGCCGCGTGGAAAAAAAACCCAAAGGTCGGCTATGTTATCCTGGATTTGGTTCTTCCCAAACTTCCCATTCCTGGCAGAGGGGGCAGGCGGGGAGTTTTCAGGGGGTTTCCTTTGCAAGCAATTAATGATTTCAGGAAAACCAGTAGGAGCTGTTAGTGGGACAATATACATTTCTGTCCCTTCCTGTCGCTCCTATAGAGGATTTTGGGGAGTTTAGCATCACCTGGGAGCTGTGCCTTCCGCTTTGCAGGTTTTATTCAGGAGCTATAAGCCTCCAGTGCCATTCCCCTGGTACAAGATTGAAACCCTCCTTATCTTTTAATCCCGTAGACTGATTTTTTTTTATTATTTATTCCTGCTCTGCTTATGTATTTCCATGACCCGTTATAAATATTGTATAAAACACTGAATTTTTTTTTTCACGCGAACAAATAGTCAGGGTTCTATTAAAGAACAGGGTGTGACATCGCGTTAAAAATTAAATGGAGCGTTACCAATTGGCTTTTTTCCTTTAAAACCATTTCAGGTGCGTTCACCAGGCTGTGGAAAACCAAGGAAAAATGTATCACAGAGTACAAAAGAAACGATGTGGTCGTCATGATTCGGGGAGGAAAGAGAAGTTAGTTTTATTAAGGCAAATAAATCTGTTATTCTTCGAGTGTGGGACTTGGATAGCCGACATCTGTAGTTGTTCTGCTCGGAGGGTTTAAAAAAATCCCTCTCCATCAGTTCTTAAACACGGCTCCGGGAGCTTTCCCAGCGCTTCTTCAAGGTCTCGGCTCCGGGCTTGGTTTCCTGCATCACCCCATCTTCTTCCCATTCTTCACTCCCAGTTTTTCCTAGTTTTTCTTGCCTCTTCAGTCTAGGCTGTGGCAGTGATGTTACGTTTAATTTGGCAAATGAACCAGAACCACAAAAATAATTCTATACAGTTTGAATAATAATTAATATTTATTCTTCTCCAAATACCCCATCTGCCTGCCAGCCAGCCTCATTGCGTTTAGTGCACATTATTTTCTTCAACCCAAAATGTTTAATTTCAGTCATTTACGAGAAAATTGAGGGAAACAAAAGAGCAAAGAGAGGTGCTAATTTTTCCCTTGAACCCAGTAGTCCCAGGGTTAGGATTTTTCTTCGGGCTATGGAAGAACCAACTTCAGTTCTTGAACCTGCGTGCTCTTGTTTCAAGAGTTAGGGATATTTTATGATGCTTTTCCTGTTTATTTATAATCTTGTTGCATTTTGCATTAACTCGGGAATGGGACCAGAGTCCAAATGAATGTCCAGCAGGTTCATTCCTCAGTCTATTTTTCCAGTTGAAATTGTCCCGTAAATTTGCAGGAGAATCGCTGAATAATTCAGGTTGGAAAGGACCTCTGGAAGTCATCAGGTCCAGCTTGCATCAGGTTCCTCAGAGCCTTGTCCAGCTGACAGAAGGTAATGAAATGTTTTCGAATTATTGAAGCCACATGCCTTGGCAGGTTTGCAAGTTGGGCTGAAAAAAAAAAAAGAATTCTCCTGACTCTGGTGCCAAGTTTTGAAAGGACAAGACCTTCAGAGGATCCAGGATGTTGGAAACCACTTATTGCTGGAGACTGGAGGGATGAGAGAGCTTTGAATGAAAGGAGGGATGGGAAACAGGAAAGCTCAAGGATGTAGCTACGGTAGTGCACTTTATGGTGTGCTGCGTCGCCTGAGATGAGCCTGGGCTTCTGAGGTCAAGGCTGGCTGGAGACTTGTGCCATGGACCTGCATCGCAGGGGCTTTTCTCTCAGCTGTTGCCTTTGTGGATTTTTTTTTTTTTAGATTATTCTTAGCGCTAACTGGATTCCCTGACAGCTCGGAGGCTTTGTTAGAACCGAATAGACTATTTCAGTTGAGAGGGCCCAGCAATGATTGTCTAGCCCAACGGCCACTTGAGTTCTGACCAAAAGTTCAAGTGTGTTATTAAGAGCGTTGTCCAAACGCCTTTTAAACACTGACAGGCTCGGACTATCGACCATCTCTCTAGGAAGTCTCTTCCATAGAATCAGTGAGGTCGGACAGGACCTTTAAGACCGTTGAGTCCAACCATGAATCCAGCAATGCCAGGTCCACCACTAAACCCCGTCCATAAGCGCCACATCTCCTCGACTTTTAAATCCCCCAGGGATGGGGACTCCATCACTGCCCTGGGCAGCCTGTGCCAGGGCTTGACAGCCCTTTCAGGGAAGAATTTTTTCCTAATATCCAATCTAAACCTCCCCTGGAGCACCTTGAGGCCATTTCCTCTTGCCTTATTACTTCTTACTTGAGAGAAGAGATTGACCCCACCTCACTACAACCTTCTGTCAGGAGTTGTAGAGAGCGAGAAGATCTCCCCTCAGCCTCCTCTTCTCCAGCTGAACAACCCCAGTTCATAGAATCATAGAATGATAAAATCACAGAGTGGTTAAGGATGGAAAGGACCTTGAAGATCATCTCGTTCCAGCCCCCTGCCCTGGGCAGGGACACCTCTCTCCCTCCAGCCCAGGTTGCTCCAAGCCCCGTCCAACCTGGCCTGGAACACTCCCAGGGATGGGGCATCCACACCCTCCTTGGGCACCCTGTGCCAGAGCCTCACCACTCTCCTGGGGAAGAATTTCTTCCTTCGATCTACTCTGAATCCACCCTCTTGCAGTGTCAGGCCATTGCCCCTTGTCCTGTCGCTCCAGGCCCTTGTAACAAGCCCTTCTCCAGCTTTCCTGTAGCCCCTTTCACTGGCCGGTGACTTTGCTCCATCTCTTTCTTGAAGCCAAGGCAGTGTGTACAAAAATCTGAATTCTTTCCCCCCCTCTTCTGATAACTCTCAGTCCTGCAGTGCTTTGGCTGGAGCTGATCTCAGGGAGCAGGTAATAGGGTGGGCACAGTGGAAATCCAACAGGAGCATCTCTGAACCTCAAAACTTGGCCCCATTATCTCCTCATGAGCAGGACCAAACTAATCCTTTTAGTCCTTATGGGCTATTATGGAAAATTTTATGGCTTTTATGGAAACATTCAGCATCCTTTGCTGCACTCTCAGCCGGAATGGCAGGTTTCTCAGTTAATTTTTTTTATGGGTTTCCCTCCCCCCGCCAAATTTATAGGATCTGTGGGCACAAAGCTTGTGCAGCTGGTGCTGCTTCATCAATGGTTTTCCACATCCTCCCAAACTCAGGGTAATGAGTCACTGGGCGCAAACCGGAAAGGAGTAGCGGCGCCGTCTCCTCCGAAACACGGCCCTATTCATACCAGTGCCTCCTGCTGCCGCACATTACGTGCGAGGAACGTTATGTTGTTTTGCTTTCCTAGAATATGCAATTAGTGGAGACACAAAAAGCTGCCCGAAGCTTCTTTGATAGCGGGGAGTGAGAGAACGATGGCTGAGAGAAGGCGAGAAAAGCAGGAGGATCTCCGAGAGATGTCTCAGCTTTTGTGAGTTGGAACTCATCGCTGCTGTCCAGGAGAGCGCTCTTCTTGTGAGACTGTTGCCCAGTGTTTTTTCTAACTTAACTCGGTCCAAGGCACACTTGATGGTTATTAGGGTAAATACGTATCCGTTAGCACAAGTTCAGCTCAGTTTTCTTCCCGGGGAGATGTCTTGGTCATGCAGTTGAGCTCATCCCTATTTTAATTTCCCAGCACAGATCAGGGGACGTCCTGCTGGAAAGCAGCCCCGGGGAGACAGACCTTGGAGTCCCAGTGGGCAGTGAGTGTCCCTGGGACAGCGTCGTGCCCTTGTGGCCAAGAGGCCAGTGGGATCCTGGGGGGCATCAAGAAAAGTGTGTCCAGCAGGGCTGGGGAGGTTCTCCTGCCCCTCTGCTCTGCCCTGGGGAGACCACCCCTGGAATCCTGGGTCCAGTTTGGGGCTCCCCAGTTCCAGAGAGACAGGGACCTACTGGAGAGAGTCCAAGGGAGAGCTACGAGGGGGATCAAGGGACTGAACATCTCTGCTGGGAAGAGACATTGAGAGACCTGGGGCTGTTCAGCCTGGAAAGGAGACGGCTGAGAGGGGACCTTGTGAACGTAGAGAAATATCTGAGGGGTGGGGGTCAAGGGGAAGGGGACAATCTCTGCTCAGTGGTGCCCAGCAATGGAACAAGGAATAATGGGTTTGAGTTAGACCATTGGAAGTTGCAGCTCAACGTGAGGAGAAACTTGTTGGCTGTGCGGGTGCCGGAGCCCTGGCCCAGGCTGCCCAGAGAGGGTGTGGAGTCTCCTGCTCTGGAGACTTTCCAACCCGCCTGGACGCGTTCCTGTGGGGCTGCCCTGGGTGACCCTGCTCCAGAGGTCCCTTCCAACCCCCAACACTGTGATTCTATGAATTAAACTGCAGTCTTCATGGGAAGTGAAGTGTGAATCATAGTAAGCTGATGATGGTCCTATCATCAACCTGTGTTGCCTAGCCCAGGGAAAAGGCTAAAGCAGTGCAGTGTGATGTTCTGTTTTTTAGTAAATGTTGCACAAATTAAGAAGAATAATTAGGAAGTGCCATCTGCTTCTGTTACAAATGCACAAACGTGTCCCTGTCAGGCCATAGTTTTTCCTTCCTGGCCTGTGTATATTCCCTTTATCCTCTGACTATGTTTTCACCAGGTAAACTGGGAAAGGTCATGACCAAAACAAAACAAAAAGTCCGATCTCACCCTGGAACGAGTGTATCCTGATGCACGCTGGTGGGATCTTTAAGTTTCTGACCAGGCTTCTGCTACGTGTTCAATTTATTGCGTACGTACGACTCAACCTTTGGGAAGCAAAGACCTTCTTGAATATTCATTGAGCAAGTCCTTCTAACGTCCTCAACTTGCATACCTAATCAGGTGATATATTTACTTTCTTAATCCCTCCTGACCTCCTTCCATATGTAAATTACACAGTTTGAAAGCATTATACTTCAGCCCGGGATAGGAGATCGAGGTGATTACTCTTACAGTAATTGCAGTGCCTCTTCCCAAAGTTTCCTGGAAAAATCCTCAATCTTAAATCTCACTTGGCTGTGCTATGCCCTTGACCACTAATAAATTAGTTTTAGCCCATTTCTGTTTCCTTTGAAAGGAACGTGCATCTACATTTTCTTTCATCTCTTGCAAGCCTTCCTGAATTACACCAAAAGGCTTTTTGGAAAATTGCTTGAAAGCATTTTCATACAGGTAAGATATCAACTCATGATCACGCTAATCTTTTGGAGCTCTTTCCTTTTAATTCTTTTGTGACACGTTCCAGTAAGTTTCCCTAGACATCCCAAATGCCATCATCTATTTAATATGACTCCTTGTTCTACGTTAAGAAATCTATCTGACCTGAAGGAAGGGTCTCAAAATCAAACCGGTCTTTTGAAAGCCGTGGTGACGAGAGCATGAATAATAATAGAAATGAATGATGCCGTCACTTTCTTTTCTGAACTTCCAGTTTGTTCTGTAGCTTTAAAGTCAAAATTACGGCGATATTCTTTAGGGTTGATTTTATTCAAATAACGTGGATTGGATTTCTCTCCTGTTGTGGTTTTAATCCATCTTGGTTTGTATGATAGAAGGGACCTTGAAGGTCGTCTCATTCCAACACCCCATGCCATGGCCAGGGACACCTCCCACCAGAGCAGGTTGCTCAAAGCCCTGTCCAGCCTGGCCTTGGACACTTCCAACAGTCTCTTGCCCCTTTGGGACTGCTTAATGTTCATCAGCAGGAGATCTGTCACGTTCTTCTGTCCTTGCAAACGTGCCTGACAGTGGTTGGGGAGCAGAGCTGCTGTGGCTTTTGGAGAAGACGCTGCCAGTTTGTCTTGCGTCGGTCTTGACTTAGGAAGACACTCCAGCTCAAAGGCATCCCTATGCAGGTGAAAATGCAGAATGGGCTTAAGTGTTTTGCCGTACGGGAACATTTGTTCTTTTTGGACACTGATTACGAGATCCTACTCCATCCTTCCGTTCGACTCATGTAATAATCAGAAAACCACCCTAAAACCAGAAGATGTTTCAGAAAGAATGGCTGATCCAGGTTGTGTGTGGCAGCCCTGGAAGCTGTAATGTGTTTGTTAGTGAAGGACACCCCAGGGACAGGAGCTCCGAGAGAGGAGAGGAGAGCCCACGGCTGATTTTTGTGCCCATTCTTCTTCTCGAATATGACCATGATCAGCAACCAGCCTGGTGGATCTTGCCTATCCCTGCCCCAGCACTTAGATGAAGTGGTTGGCTGAAGAATTTCAAGCTTTGGGTTTCACCACCCTTTCTGCTGAACGTAATATCCATCAGAAAGTTCTGAGCTCCACATTGCTCTTCAAAGGAAAATTGACCATAACTAAAACATCTACTTAAAATTGATATAAACGTATATTCAGCTTAGTGTCCTGTAAATAATTTTCTTTTTTTTTTTTAAAAGGGGCCAAAATAATGTCAGCTAAGGAGCTGGATTCATGTCACCTCTCTTTAGGGAATGTCAGTGCAGGAGCCTGCACATGAGCCCCTCACCATGAGCTCTCACTAGGGAGAAATGGAGTTTTCTTGAGTATCACTCAGCTCAGAAAATGTAAAACTGCTCTAGAGTTGCAATGAATCCCTTCCCCCATAATTAACTAATTGTAACTGATTCATTTCTGTCAAATATATTGGAGATAAGGGTGCTTGCACCTCTATGTAATAACTGATTATAGACCCCTCTATGATGATGCTTAACTTGGCAAACTCATTCCTCAGTGCTAATTTTAATAAGTGAAAATTAAAAACCCCACCAAAAAAACCCCCAGCAACAAAAAACCTGCAAAAAGATGCACAGGAGACAAAAGAGTTGTGGGGCAATCACTGCATGTCGAGATTTGGACTAAAAATGCCACCTCTCCAGCTACTTCAGGCAAGGTTTTGCTGTCATCGAAAATGAATTCAGCACCGACACTGATTTTATTATACACTCCAGTAAAACAGATTATTGCGTTACATGGGTGACACATGGTTATAGAAGACAGTGGCTATAGGAAGTACAGCACTTCCTTCTTTTTCACTCTTAGGAGTAAAAATTTTAAGCTAGAATCATTTTTTTGATGCCCTTAATCATGAGAACGTGGCTGAACAGTGGTAACTTCTCGCTCAGCTGAGATGCGGTGATGCCGAGATGCGGCTTCATCGCCGGCTGGACCCCTCAACTGCATCCGGGGCGTCTCCTCTTCCTCTCAATGGTTGTATAAAATAATCCTGACAATGTGTTGTACCTGCTTCCAAGACATAATTACCAGGCGGTAATGAAAAATGAAAAAAAAGGCAGTGATTCTTTGAGCCAGGGAAGGATAAATGCCGTGCAAGAAGCAGGTTGCGCGATGGTTGGTCTAGGTGGAAGCCTTGCGTTAATACCTGGCACATGCTGCTCCCGAGCCACACGGGCTGAAATAAAAAGTTCGGTAAGGAGCTGAAATATTTGGCTGGATGGATTTTGCGCTGTTGAGTGTCACGAATTCAGGGAGGGCTGAAGCAGAGGGATGGTGCACGGGCTTTGAGGAGGATCGTTCTCAAAGAGACGTACCAGGAAGCCGCTCATTTTCATGCACCAGAAGCAGAAGATGCAATCACACAGAATTCGGCAAAGTACGGGATAAGTAAAAGAAACGTTTGCTGATTTGCTGACACTTGTGAAAGTGGGAGGAGAATCAAATCTGCCGAGTGGGAGCCTAGGGAAAGGTGATGGATGTAGTTTGAGGATGAAGAGAGCTGGCTTGGTGTCACATTCAGTACTGGAATGAAGGGGAGACAGAGAGAGAGGAGAAAATTTAGGCAAAAAATATGAAGATCAAAACCTCAGTAGTAGTTTTCAGGGTCATATTTCTCATTCTGGTCTAAAGATCAGTGAAATCTGTGTGTGAGGAAGGTTCGTGTATGATGAAGCAGCCAAGTGCTGTGCCGTTTGCATCGATACATTCTCTGGCTCAGCGTAGAAGCGCGATACAAGGCACGTAAACCACATCAGGTATCACGTGAGATGGAAGTTTGGAACAAAGATAAAGCACTGAAGTTGGAAAAACCCAACTGACGTATGTTTACGCTGTTTATAAAGCTTCTGTGCTGTAGCAGTAGCTTTACGAGGACTTTCTGATTGTGCCGAAGCTCTTCAGATCTTCACTTTCATGTTCTTTTTCCTAATCCCTTTATCTTTTGATATGCCAACACCAAAAAGATCTTGCCAAGCTGTCTGAAACCATAAAAAAAGAAGTTGCCCTGTTTATTGCCCTCTGCTTGAAAGCTGGAAACCATGCTTTGCTTTCTTAAGTGTTTTCTTCATGTCACCTCCTGTATTATTATAATAACCTGTCCTTCAAGCCTGGGAGAAGCTGAGAGCCTAAGAATTGCTGTCTGGAGCAGGTCCTCATGATCCACCTGATTTCAGATGCTGCAGACAGCCACGAGACCTCCACGAGACCTGGGAGTCCTGGTGGGCAACGGGCTGACCATGAGCCAGAAATGTGCCCTTGTGGCCAAGAAGGCCGATGGCATCCTGGAGGTCGTCAACTAGAATGTGGCCAGCAGGTCGAGGGAGGGCATCCTCTGCCTCTGCTCTGCCCTGGGGAGGCCACATCTGGATCCTGTGCCCAGTTCTGGGCTCCCCGGTTCATGAGGGACAGGGAACTGCTGGAGAGCAGACAGCAGAGGAATACGATGATGAGTCGGGGTCTAGAACATCTCTCTCACGAAGAAAGGCTGAGGGACTTGGGCCTTCTTAGTCTGGAGAAGACTGAGGGGGATCTTATCAATGCTTATAAATACTTAAAGAGTGGGTGTCAGGAGGCTGGGGCCAGTCTCTTCTCAGTAGTGCCCAGTGACAGGACAAAAGGTGACTGGCACAAACTTGAACATAGGGAGTTCCATCTAGATGCGAGGAGGAACTTCTTTATTTTGAGGGTGGCAGAGCACTGCCACAGGCTGCCCAGAGAGGTTCTGGAGATATTTAGTCTCTGGAGACATTTAGAACCTGCCTGGATGCCACCCTGTGCAACCTGCTCTAGGTGAACTCCTTTTTTCTGAGTGGGTATAGTGCATGTTCAAGATTTTTAGAGGTTTTTTTCCCCCTGTATCTGTTATGTTACATTGATCGATACTGGATTTTTGTTGGTTGTCATTTTGCTTATTCACCAAACTTCTCGTAGAATCATAGAATGGTTTGGGTTGGAAGAGACCGTAAAGATCCAACTTTCTACAGGTTCTTTTTCCCTGTAAATTCCTTGTGACTCTTCCTGGTCTGGCTACTGTTGTTAATGCACATTACTAGTGGGTTTACTTTTTTACTACTCACTTCTTAATACATATATCAAACAGTAGTAAGGACTTTTTGGTTTTCATCCGTAAATGAGTAGAGACGTGGCACCCCGCTGGTTAAATACAAAATAAATTAGAGTCTTCTCCATGAGCCAAGGGAGCTGGCGGGGGATATTTTTGCCTTTCACAGGTTCCTCAAGCCAGCTCTCCCCTGTGCCCACAGGGCAACATGTTGGTTTTAATCATAGAATCATAAAATCATAGAATC
>NW_009719881.1:0-226 GCF_000703405.1 Apaloderma vittatum
GAATATGTGAAGACACTAAGCTCAGCGAAGCACGGTGGGGAGGTTGTTCTCCAGGCGCCAGAGCAGAGAGCCCCCTGTGTTGTGGTGAAGCCCATGGTGAAGCAGGCTCCCACCCTGCAGCCCATGGTTGTGACGGGATGTAGATGTCCACCTGTAGCCTGTAGAGGACCCCACGCTGGAGCAGGTGGGTGCCTAAAAGGGTCTGTGACCCCATGGGAAGCCCGGG
>NW_009719882.1:0-1176 GCF_000703405.1 Apaloderma vittatum
TGGTTACATATTGTAACCCAAGACACCCTCTTTTCCCCAGTGCAGGACCCAAGCAGAACTCTGTCTGATCTCCTGCCTTTGATCCCAAACCCAAGATCCAGAATCCAGCCTCTGTGCCCTGTTCCCCTCTGCCGCTGAGCCTGGATCTGCCCTGGTGCCACCAGCTCTGCAGCACCAGTGGGTATTGATTTTGGCGGCAAGTCAGGGTTCATATCGGATTTGTATATATCTGTATATATTACTTTTTTCATTTGTTTTTGAGATAACATTGTGCACAATGAAATCATATTATTCCTTATTATTCCTCCCACTTCTAATTCACTGTCTACCTGTTGAATTTCCCTGATACGCTGTGTAAAGAAGAATGATTTTCTCTGTGTATTGTAATAAATTAAAGGGCCTTGCAACTTCTTGTTTGTCTGAGATCCTTACCCTGAGACCTTTGTAAGGCTTCAGGGCAGTTGCTATGTGCAGAAGTGGAGGGTAAGAGAGTCCTGGCCCAGTGGCAGAGCCAGCAAGTACCAGCTCTTACTTTCTGCAAAGCTGCTCTTCCGGATCAGGAGATGTGAGGAACAAGGGAAGGGGTGCTGGAATGGCCGGCTGGGCAAGCAAAGACGCTCTGACTTTGGGGCAAGGCTGTGCGAGGAGATGGGATGTCCTGGCAGAAGAGCAGGGCACCATGTGTGTGCAGGTGAGGCACAGCAAGAGAAGCTGTGGGTGTCAGTTTAGGGCAGGCTTGAGAAGAGAAGGCTTAGGGAGGACCTTCTTACCATGCACCAGTACATAAAGCATGGCCAGAAAGGACACGGAGACTCCCTGTTTACAAGGAGTCACGTGGAAAAGACAAGGGATAATGGGGGCAAGTTGCTCATGGGGAGATTATAATTGGACTCCACAGGAAAATGTTTCACCAGGAGAGAAATTAGACACTGGAAGTGGTGATTCCTCAACTTTAAACAGTTTGAATGCTCAGCTTGACAGGGTCATTTAAAGGCCATTTCATTTAAACTGTATTACTTTACCTTAAAGGGTTGGACAGGTGATCTTTGAGGTCCCTTCCAACTTCCACAAGTTTTCAGATGATACTATGCTGGGTGGGGCGGTCGACATGCCAGAGGGATGTCATTTTGGCCAGAGAGACCTCAGCAAGCTGGAAAACTGGGCACATGTAACCTC
>NW_009719883.1:0-34016 GCF_000703405.1 Apaloderma vittatum
CGGTAGCGCTACGCACCCCCCGCGGCTCCGCGCGGAGGGCAGATGAGATGAGGGATTTCGGACAGTCTAGCATCTGGTCCCGACACTTTCCAAGGAATGTTCCTGAAACAAAGACCCAAATTCCTGCATCCTGATTCCTGCGGCTCTCATAGCTGACTGCCAGCAGCCAAACCACTCTCAAATATTCTGCATCCTTCGCTTTTGCGTGTCCCGGGCAGGCATCCCAGCTCACTGTCTCTGGATCAGCTACGACGAGGCTGTGGAAGCACAACCCGGTGCTTCTTCCCTCTGCGAACCTGGGAGCACAAAGGCGGCAACCCCGCTACCTGCTGCCTTTCGCTCTCCTAAACTGCCCGATCTTTCACCGGTTCTTTTTTTGTTTGTTTGACTAGTGGGAAAGGAGATATAATGGCCAGAACCCTTCTTGTGTAATAGTGTCAGAGTCGGACGCAATATTGTCCGTATGACCCCGTATACTACAAGGTATTGAAAAATACCTTTTTAAAGAAAATGAAAGATTAAAGACATTTAGCAACCACTAATGGTGTGCTAATAACAGCACTGAAGATCTTCAATAAACACTGCTGCAGGCAGCGCATGAGTGAGTCAGAAAGGGTGTAAAAAATCCCCAGGGGCTGCAGATCACCCTGGTTAACACCACAGGTTTACATGGGGAAAAATCAGTGGGAATTTACAACTGCAGAGGCTGGGCAGCGTCCTCCACATCACTAGAGTTTCTGGAGATATTTTCGGCTAGTGCGTTCTTCAAAAAACAGTTAGTGAAAAAAAATTAAGCTTTCTAACAGGAATTTTAATGTAGTGAACCAGAATGCTGCATAAATGGGTGACAAAACAGCTCTGTGCAAACTTGAAGTGTCTTATTCCAGGCTTATATATCATGCCCCCAACTCTCAAGCTGCAATTTTACAGTAGTTTTTAAGTTGAGAAAAATGAGGCTGTCAGCAGAAAGGGGTGCTCCTGCAGCCCCGATGAGCCGTAGCCAGACGCTTTGGCATTAGTCTGATAGGAGAGGCAGATGGGATTCCCCTTTCGGAAACAGTTTCTCGGCAATGCTATAACGCTGCTAAGAGTTCATACCGCAGAAGTTCAAACGTCCCAAAACCGGCACAGCAACAGTGCTGCTTATTCTCCCACCAGCCCTGCAAAAAAATTCCTCTGCCCTCCCGTAGGTCGAAGTGGACAGTGAGCTTTTGCATGAGGCTCATCCAAAAAAACTTAAAGTAGGGTGGTTTTTTTCAGCAGAATCAGCCTCAGGTAGTGGCTTTTTGCTTTTCGCATGTTACCTCCTTTGTTTTCTGGTGACAGAAGAGGGGGGACGACAGGAGGATGCAGGCAGGACATTGCTATAGCAACTCCAATTTAGAGCAATTGAAGCTGCTAATTGCACCCTCAGTGGGGATGCGTGTACATACTCAAGCACCTATTTTCCCTCCCCCCGCGTTTGTAGGAGTTCGACTTTCTGAGCTGTCTTTCTACTTGATAAACACATTAGAAAGTTACGGGTGGGAGGAGGAGCCGAGAAGCGGCAGAGAAAGCAGCACTCATAAGGCACTTGCGAAAGTCTCATTTTCGCAGAAGACCAGGTGAAACACTCTGTGTTTATCTGGAGTAGCTGGACTGAAGCTTTACGTTAGGATTATGACTGAGTAATTGAGTCGGAGAACTTGTCACAGAGGGCAGCCAGGGAAACGAAGTACCAGGGTGCTACAGGATTTGTTGCAGGGCTGTTTGCGGGGTTGTTGCTACCGGTCGATGTTGGGGCAGGATGTTTAAATAGGTCAAGGCTTAAAGCTTGCCCATCTCAAAAAGGTTGCTTTGCTGATACTTTGCTGATAAGAGGACGGAGTGGGGGGAGGCTTTTGTCAACACCTTGCCGTGGCAGCGAAGTGCCGCTTAGGTGGGATAAGCTGCTCCGCCGAGTGCTGACTTGTGCCTGGCGCAACTTCCACCGGGATGCCTGGCGATGTTGCTGTCCTGCTCCTCCCGCTTAGAGAGCTGACAGGCTTTGTGGCAACTCGGGACCGTTTCAAGGTTTATCTTAACGAGTGAGGCAATAAACTAGCACTGACATGTTTCCCTTAAAATGGTTAGCTGTAGCCTTTTGTAGCTGAATTGCTTAAGCAGCAGCATCTGAGCCACCCGTTCTGCAGCGGTGGGGGCAGGCAGCTGGTGGTAGCAGCGGTGCCAGCCATCCCCAGCACGCTATTTCTGCTCATGAGTCAGATCTCCGTGATTTGTAGTCGTTTCGTGCTTTGATATAAAATACAGAGCCGCTCATCTGACAGAGTATTCATCTTGCTCTTGGCGACAAATTCCACCACCACCACCACCACCCCCCCCGCCTCCCAAGATTATTCACCCTGGCACATCCATGTCAGAGCAGCTTGTC
The DNA here is from genome assembly GCF_000703405.1 of Apaloderma vittatum. Lineage (NCBI taxonomy): Eukaryota > Metazoa > Chordata > Aves > Trogoniformes > Trogonidae > Apaloderma > Apaloderma vittatum. The sequence continues at coordinate 2,411 of NW_009719883.1, forward strand.
CAAAGCAAATCTGTTTTCTCAGTCTCACATTATAGCCCAGCAGCTCGTAATGAGCCTGGAGTGTTCTTCCTGAAGTGCAGGAATGTGCTCGCTGGTTAAGCAAACCAAGAAGATCTAGTTAGCTACAAAGCAGATGCTTCTCTGAGGGACGGTCGGTTAGAAGAAAACAGGCAGGAGGCCAGCTTTCACGTTTTGGGCTTTGTCTGGATAAACTGCACAGCAGTGCCTTCAAAATTGAAATGTGTCAGCAGCTTGCCTTGCTCATCCTAAATAACTTAATTATTCTCCCAAAGACAACTTTGGGAGGTAAGTCATGTTTCTTGACTTGTGAAACATCAAACAAAAAATAAATCTATTGAATGAAATTTGGTCCCATGTACAAGTTTACTGACTCAACAAAGTACATCACTCAACTGAAGCAGAGCAGGAGAAGATATATTTGATAATCAGATTAATTTTGGTTGAACAAAAAAGGTTTAAGAGAGTTTTTCTTCTGCTGGGTGCAGTCAGGATGACAAGAACTCAGCTAAGTCTTCGATGTTGAAAATGTTGGTAGTGCCAATGTTGGGGGTTTCTTTTTACTTTACTCTCCTAGCACAGCAAGGAAGTGCAATGAATCTGTTTGCTATCAGCTCACCTGCTAGCAGAACGAAAGGAGTCTTGCTGAGTCATAAAAATAGTGATAAATTTGGGTCCTTTATCAAGAAAAACACTAAGAAATATTTTCTGCTGCTTTAATTGGTAGTTCCTGTCTTCATTTTTTTAGATGAGAGTAATAAGTGTATAACCAAAAGGCTTAGTTTGCTTTTTGGTGCAGATTTCAGTGTGGCAAAGTTGTTTTTCCAATCTCCTTTACACAGGGAAGGAAATGTGTAAGTTGTATTAGCCTTGTCTACATAAATCAGGCTGTTAGTCCTACCAAGGATGGACTCAAGCAAAACACTGAAAATCTCAGTCACTGACTCCTTCCTATATCTCTCTTTCCTTCTCCAAATATCCCCTCTCTTCATCGGTCTGGGAGAGAACCGTGGTGGGAGCAGTGAACCCAGACTATCAAGACCCTTCAGACAGCTTTAAAATTTGAGGCCAATTCTGCCTCTGCCTGGCTTTGTGGATCTTTCTGGCAAAGTCCCGGGTATATGGAACTGGCTCTGCCAAGGCTCCAGCAGATGCGCTTTGTTTAGCTTTCCCTCCCTGAGGGCCCCCCGAGCCGTTGACCCAATTCTCCTGGGTATCAAATAGAATTGGGGGGGGGTGGATGGAGGAGGGCAGCCCCACATGGGAGGGTAGAGGACTCCCTTGATGAGTCCATGGGATGGCCCCTGCTGCAGCAGAGCTGGATCAGCCCCCTGGGCTCCCAGCATCAATGCTCAGTTCCCAACCAGCCCAATGAGTGGTGCTGCTCCCGATTTGGATGCTGATGGGGTATAAGCAGGCTCAGAGGGGAAGGGTGCTAAAAAAACACCTAAATCCTGGAAATCCTATGCTTTGCTAAAACTGCACTTACGCTCGCTTCACTTCATAACTCATCCCTGTCAACACAGCTAAGATCGTCAGCCCAGTGCCTCCACATAAATACTCGCTGTCTCCCTGGAAGGTCAAGGGGCCTTGGCCACAGCTCCTCTCCTGCCTTCCTGTTTTGACTGAGGAAGGAGAAGGCTTGGAAGGAAAGTTGTAGCAACCGCGCTGTACACGGGCGCTGCTTCTGAAACATAAGGTTGGGCAAAGCGCTAAAGAATAGCGCTGGGTGAGGGGTTTTGGCAAGTCACGACTTTGCTAAAACTGACGCTCTGAGGTAGCCAAATCCATTCATAAATTGGAAGCAGTTTTGTGGAATAGTTTCAGGCAAAACAAATGGCAAAGCATTTCATTTTGGGCACTGGCAGTACAAGCTGAGGAATCAAAGGATTATTAAAGCAGTTGGAGGTAACAGTTGCCTTTCCCTGAATAGCCCGCTGGTGAGGGAATCCACACGGGTGGTGGGAAACCAGATTCAGTCCTCCTCTCTGCCTCTGGGTATTAAATTCATATCACACAGCCTAGGGAAATAACATGATCGTGGGGTATGTGGTAGCTGGTGAGAAGCAAGAAGAAACACGTACAGGCTGGAGCAGGAGGAGCACCCTCCCCATGGGAAAGCGCACTAGCCACCAACTCCACAGCTTTGGATGCTGAAGAACTCGGTATGGCATCCAGCCAGGAGGGAGAGAGACCCATTTCCCCAAACTCTTAACTACCACAAAGTAACCCTTGTGAGTGCCCAGACAGTCTGGGTTTTGTTTAAGAAGAAATCACTGGTTTGAATCAGGGAGAGGAAAAGTTCATCCAGGGCTCCTGTATCCAATCCGACTGATGAAGTTAAAAAAAAAAAAATCTGTTTTGGATAAGTAAAAACACTGTTTTGGCACCCTGATTTGCTTTTTACACCCAAGCTAGAAGCTGAACAGAAAAAATTTTCGTTGTATGGGCCTAACAGCCCCGAGTGCCTTTGTATGACCTTTTATGCCAAGAAGTTCCTCACGTGAAGATGTGTGCACACAAACTATTTAAATCACTTTTAATGTTGCAGGCTGCCTTCCTTTGGACCTGTGCTGTAGGCTACCTTTAAGTCAAAAGAGGTAATAAGTGGCTTGTCCCCACAATGCAATCTGGACCTCTGAGCTGAAGTTTGGTGGGGTAGGGGGCGCGGATTAAAAAAAAAATGTAATTCCATCTGTCTTCCTTCTGGCCACCACCAACTTCTGAAACATGATCAGCTGGAGACAGTAGTGATTTCAGGCAACTTGTGGAGAGATTCACCTGGTCTGACCCAAAGCTACAAAATCAGATCACATATTTAAAGTTGCAGGAAGGAGTGGCACCTGAGAGCTCTGTAGACAGGGTCAAACCTTAAAGGCTTCCACTGCTTGATCTCTTTCCAGGCAACTATCTTCTCCTTTCTCCTGAGGTAAACCTCCCACTTGGCTTCTAGATATTTTTTCTTGAACGAGATAAGAGAGGCAGCAGTAATAGCAGGAACTATCCTAACATGCAAGTGTCCTTACAGACTTAGCTTAACTTCCCACGACATGCTATTATAATAAATACATAAAGAAAATACCACAGTACTTTTAACGGGAACAGCTACACATAAATACATGTTTGAACTTAGCAAGTACTGAAGTCAGCTTTGTGATGAAGTGATCTTTATGAACCTGCATGAAATCACCACAGATATAGGCCAGGGAGATATTTTGCCTTTTTATCTCTTAAGAAGGCTATTGGGAATCTGATTTGAACAAAGTTAGGGGACTGGGATATTTAGCTACAGAGCCTCGTTTTTATGCCCTGAACTTAAGAAGTGAAGAAAGTTCCCAAAACTAAATTGTTTTTTGAAAGTTTTTGGGCCATATCCCCTGAGCAGCATTTTCAAAAAACACGGTGTCCTTTTAGAGACCCTTTTGGTAATGACCAAATGACTTTCTCAAGTCATTTGCTTTTTAAGCAGCAGCGTTACCTCACATGGTACCAATTCTTGCCTTCAGGAAGTACTTTATAGCAGCAGAGCCGTAGCTGGCCCACTCATAGCAACATGCTGTCTTTCAGGGTTGGGATCTTTGAGATGTTTTAGAGGGTGGCCTTATGTTCCCTTGGCCTCTGAGGATATCCTAAAACCCTACTCCCAAATTGAGATCTGAACACTTGAGGCAGGGACAGAGGGAAAGGAGATACATTACTGCAGCCCAGGAAAAGAACCGTGCCTGATCTGTTATGTGTCCTGGAGGGCTCCTTGCCTGCTTCTTAGTAAACTCTTAGCCTAGTCTTCATGCTGAATTATGTTTATCATGAAACTATATATCTGTAGCCAGACAACTCGCTGACCAAGTCGTGACTCATTTAGTTTCACGCTTGGAGGACTAAACCATATTCGGTTGACTCCGCTTGCACAGACCACACATGGCACTCCTTTCCTTCTGTGGCTCGTATGTTGGTGTTGAGTGATGTCCTCATAGCTTAATCTCTCAGATTTTACTCTTTATTCCTTAAGTAAGTCACAGTTACTGGCAGGACCCAGTTACCAAGAACAGATAAAGGCTGAATTTCTCGCTATTTTGTCCTCAGATACCTTGCGGAGGCACAGTAGCTGGCATCAGATTTTAGCAGGCAGCAGAATAACATGGCTCTTGGGCAGGAGCATGGAAGCTCACTGGAAATATGATCAAAACCACCCTGAGTAAGAACATATAAGAGAAGTCATCTGCATGAGGATTCAAGAAACTGTAGCGACTCTGGGCCGTGTTGATTGTCTTAATCCAGAGATAGCAAACATGGCAGAGGGTGCAGGATGAATGGATGAACACTCGAGATACTGCTTTCACAGATCAGACTTCTTATAGCGGATAGATGAGGGTACAGAATAGAGTGCACTAAATCAGAAGGGTCTCTGACAAATTCTGCCCTTATCAATGACTTCCACTAAAAACAAAATGTTTCATAACACATTTTTAAGTTCCCTTTCATACATGCTTTAATGGCATATTTAACACCTACAAAAAGCAGAGTTCATTTATCTTACATTTGCCTTTTCTGTTCTGCCATACAACTTTTCTGTTCGCCACTGGAACAGTCTTTCTGTCCCTTCAACACTTTGTTGTCTCCGGTGACCAGCCATGACCTCTCCGCTCCTGCCTGCAACCACCTCTTGACACCTCAACTCTTACTAGCTGCCTATAATCTCATATATGAACATTTCTGGCTTGCCTAAATGCAAGACTGCATCTTTATCTCATTGAGAAAGTAAAATTAAGTCATCTAATCAGAAAAAAACAGGTAACGAGAAAAAGTAGCTGCTTTTTTTTTCTATTTGAAATGTGGTGTGCTTAAAAACTCCTAGCTTTTGTGTAAGAACTGTACTTTAACCATTAATGCCAGATTTTAAAGTTGGATTTGGCAAAATTACTTGTTCTGTGTCAAACTGGAGGGGAGTCTTGCACACAACTTTCTTGAGGACACAAGTTTTGTTCTTACAACTTTGATTTACACAAAAAGCATGACAAAGACACTGTTGAATTTGCAGAAATGCTCATTTACCTCCATGTATCTTCTCTGCTGAGATCTCTGTGGCTCTTTATTTCTATGAATCCTGAAGCGTAATAGAAAACAAATTGACAGTATGACTAATCTTTACTTCGTGCCAACGGCTTCTGTGGTGTTTCCAACTATGAGCACAATTAGTGTCTAATCATGTGTGGCAGATTAAAAGCTGCATTTACTGAAATGGTGAACATGTAACATTCCTGATGAGGATGGGCCCAGCCTTGTAGATGAGGGTGAGTGAGAGACTAACGTTCCAGCTACAAAGTTCATCAACCTATGGAGGGCTTCTGAGCAAAATGGCCACAAAATTGTTAGTTCTGTAAAGTGGGGGATTTTACAGTTTGATCGGAGGAGTAGATTGTGATCAGAATGTCTCCCCACCAAACCTGAGGGCACCTTAAACTATAAGCCTTCAAAAAAACCTCTTAAAAAGATAAAACCTCTAACCTATGCTGACATGTTAGCTGCTATGTGAAAACATTTTCAGACTACTCCAGGACCAAGTGACGTATCCAACCCCCCCGAGCGAAGGACTTCTGCTAATGAACCCGCTGACAGCTAGATAATCACCTGGCCCCGCGCAGCGATGCCTGCCTAATCCAAGCGGAGGGGCTGGCTCTTACAGCCAACCTGGCACCGCGTCACTTGGCTCCCGAGTGTGGTACCGACACGCGCGGGCTTGGACGCTGAAAGAGCGCTCCAGAGGAAAACTTTCCCAGTGTAAGGTGACATTTAGGAGATGACAACTTTGTCTGGGAATCAGTACAGGGCTTTCGGATGGTGGATATCGGTTGCCAACATTACCCCATCCAGCTACATGTCTAGCTATGACGTGGGGTAGAATCCTGTTTAATCAGCTCAGAACCAAAACTAATAGGAAGTTAATCCAGATAAGCTTTTAGGACAGTACCACTACCCAAAACCAGTTGTAGGTATTCTTGTTTGAAAAGTAACCAAACGCAAAGCAGACCTTTTCCATTCCATAGTGACAACCTCTAGCTCTTTCAATATACCACTCTTCCAGAAACTACAAAGCTAGCTGTTACCAATGCAGTAATATCAAGGCCAACAAATATTGACACACACAAACCCCCAAATTTTTTCTCTTTTCTTCTGGCTTTCTAACCATGCTGGGTTTTTAACCGTGCTCAAGAGCCACAGGGTAAGCCCTCCTATGTAAATAAAAGTTATGAAGATTGTTTTACAGAATATGAGACAGGGAATTACTGATATTGTTAAAGCGGGAAAAACTAGAACACCTACAAGCAATTGCTCTGAATTAACGCAACTGAAGATACACTTTCTCTCAAAAACATATAAAGCCCGATTTTCCAGACAAACCTCAATTTTCTAAAGCATACTTGACTGACTACACACGCTAAATATGGCTGTGCACTCCCATGAGTCCCTGATTCCCCACAGTTCTCCAAAGATCAGCGTAAGCATGTTCTTACAGCTCATGTGGGAAGCTAACATCTGGGTTGTGTCTCCGGTTGACCTAGGAGACCACATTTGTCAAAACTTGAAAACATTGTTCAGTAAATGCCTCTCTAGGCTTCATCAAAGCCAACTTTGTTGGTTCAGCTAACTAGGTGCTGGAATTCCCCAAGTTTTACATTTGCCTTTGCAAACACTTCTTCAAACTGGCGCCAGAAACCTCTCCCCTTTAACTCTAGGGAACGAAGTAGAAGAACTACTGGCAGCCTTTTTGTTCTCCATTATTGCACAAGCTGGTGCTTTATCTTCTCCTTGGACCTCACGCATCTCTAGGATCACATTTCTCATCTGAAGGGTGTTTTGATAGCATCCACCCTTCTAATTAGATCTGTGCTTTTCAGGGCTGGCTGGCTGGTTATCGTGTCCTCCAGCTCTTCAGGAAACTGTCCCAGTCTACCTCACTGGTGCTGCCAGCGTGGGACCCAGGCATGCATCTCATTTGCTTTGTTTGCTGCAGTCCTTTAGCTGCCGACAGAGAGGCACGACAGCCCTTTAGCTCAGGCCTGCATTAAGTGAATTTTCACCAAGTGAAAAGTTGCAGCAATCCTAAAACTGAGGATTCTGCAATCAAGTGGTAAAAATAACTCCAGCAGCCTCCGCCAGCTACAATAATAAGGCTTTCCTCAAGACAGCCTTGGCTAAATCCTAGAATAACAATGTCACAGGAATTCTAGAAACGCCAAATCTGCAGTTATGCAATCTAATTTCTGTTGTATGGGCAATCAAACCACATGCTCCAGGCCACTGACAAGGACATCAGGCTAGAGAAGAAAGGCACCCCTTGTCCGTGCTCATTCACAGCCTGACATGAAGCAGCAAGCATCACCATTCTCCCCATCTTCTCTGGGTGCATTTGCTGTCCTCCACTTTCTAAGGCAAGGCACCGCACGGCATGAAGCAAAGCTCAGGGCCATCTTAGCAGCTCGTGGCTCGCAGCCGTGCTCTCTGCCTCCGTTCTCTGCTCTTGCAGAGATCCCTTTGCTGGGTTTTGCTTCCTGGTCAGTGGCTGCCAATGCTTCCGGGGGACGAAAGCCAGATTTTCCTGTGTATGAGAAGGATGTTCTGGCAGTTGCATTTTCCAAGAAAGAGGTGCACAGTACAGTTTCTCCTTTACAAGATTAAACAATTCTAAGAATGTACCCTTGTGTGGCTCATATCCTCTGGCTTTGTAAACTCAACCTGCGCTTTCCTGTAATGCCTTCAGTACACATTTTTTCTATGCTCCATTCCTAACATCTTAAGCCAGCCCTCTTTGCCAGTTTGTCCGGAAAACAGGCAAATGGAAATAAGCAATTGGGCTTCTAGAAACTTGCATAAGAATCTGTGTGTGAATGCCAAGCTCTGGCGAAGGAGTCTCTGAGCCCAGGAATGTACCTACTTTCTCCTTCCTGTATTTAGCTGACTAAGATTCCTAAGCAGCGTCTTCACATCTTAAATTATAGGCTAGGACCGGAGCGCTTAACCCACAGTTTGGATCTCTTGTGTAATTCAGTTGCAGCTAAATTCAGATTTTTCTGGGACATGGCCCTGTCTCTCCCAACATCTCAAGCTCTTCCTCCCAGGATCACTATTCCCAGAAGAGGGCCTGGATACCATTGCACTGACCAGGTGAGATGCTCAGGACTCAGGTAAACGGCTCCTTCCCTGAAGTGCTGCTTCCTCAGCTCTCAAGCACTGCCAAGACCGGTGCAACTCTGCAAAGCTGCACACATGAAACGAGGCAAAGCAAAATCTGGGAGCCTGAGTCAGACTGTTTCCTTTTACTGTGTGCACTAATAAAGAATAAATGACAATAGCAATGTTGACATTAATAAAAGCCGTGCCTGTGGTAGTTGTTCGCATGGGTTTGCAAGATTACAATCTGCCACTAATATGTCCTGTTAGCTTTGTCTTTGGAGGTAACCAGAATCCCTCTTTATCAGCTGGAAAGCTGATGGAAATCGCTGACTAGAAAAGGGTGCTATAGAAAAAGCAAAAGAATTGGAGAGCAGCTGAAATACAACACTAAATAACAGTAATGGTAGGACAACCACTGCTAAGCAAATACTATTCTGCTTGAGAGTAATAGTAAAATTCATGGGTAAGCCTGCACAAAAAATATTTTCCTGTGGTTTAGTCGCATCCAATTACCAGCAAAACTGAAGCTGTATGTTTTCTATGGAAAGGAGGATAGTTTTTCACAAAATTCTATGATTCTATGAAAACGTGATGTGACGGAAGGTCTCTGGAATTAACATTAGAAAGTAAACAAGTTCATGGTCTCAGAGGAGAAAAGAGAGCAGACCCTTTCAGACAGGCAGATGATGAAGCACTTTGCTTTTTCAGACTCGTAAAATGTGGTAACTGGCCAGTTGGCTACTTCCTTTATGGAGAACGGACCAAGTTGCTGCTTCCTTTCTTTCAATGAAGGTGCAAATCTGAGTCCGCTCCTCCTGCCCTTCTGCCAGATTTGTTTACCCCAGAGCCTGAGGGAAATGAATCCTGGTTTACTCTGTCACGCATGGTGGTAACTCAGCAGGTTTACAATCTATTGATCTATAGAGAGAATAATTGTATGTGTTGTTTCCTTAAGCTCTATGATCTTAACCTAGATGCTATTGAAAGAGTTATTAGTGATTGAGTGAGTGATTCTAGTTAACCAAGCAGTTTTCCTTGTATCATAAACCATGCATTTGGCACAAATTAATGACTGACTGTAAGAGCACTGAAGATAAAAATCTGACTTAGGGTGTACAAGTGGTTATAAAATTCTAGTCCTAAAACAACAGTCCTTGATCAAAGTAGCATAATTGCAGGGCACACTGATTAGAAGCTGAAACATTAATTACAGCTAAGGAATAAACATTCCTCTTATCTACACTTAAGTAAAAAGTAATAAAGAAGCAAAGATTCGTTTTGAGGCCAAAGCATCCCGAGTTACTACTGATAAAGCACAAAGGTTTATAGCGCAGAGATATTTCAGGACCTCATTGGGCATTTGCGCTGCTCTAAAGCTAAGCCCTGCTTATTTAGGAATGGTGCAAGAAGAAAGGCCTGCCTGAAATGATCAGACAGCACGGGCAACCACATTTTAGATAACGTATGCTAGTGAGTATAACCTGGATTAAGGAGGATGATGTCTGGCTTTCTTGGTAGAGGTGTCTGCTCCATGGCTAGAGGCAGGCTGGGAGGCACTGCTCCATCAGCTGCTGTGATTGAAGTGCTGACCCTTATACAAGATGACAAGATATAAGAGCAATCACATCACAAACTTCTATCTGCACCTAAGTAAAAGTTGTTTTTCAGTCAGAAATCTCTGATCTAGTCACTACCAGCTGAAGACTTTATTCCGACGAAAGACAAAAGAGAGTCAAACACCTCAGGTTGGACAGCAGGGTAGAGGGGAAAGATCCAGGTTTGTGCCTTCTCTGATGGAAAAGATGGGTGAGCAGTGGTGACCTGAGTGATCCAGCTTTAATATGGTCTGTCAGGAAACAATGGAATAAGATACGACACTTAAGGCAACATTTCTAAAATGTGGCAAGACTACATCATGAATAGCCTTTGCACCTCATTAGCACAGTTTACCACAGTCCATTACTGCAGGATTTGGAAGGATTAAGTATGTGAAATGCTAGAAATTATAGTTTCACCATTAGAATGAAAATAAACATACGGTATAAAGTTTCCAGAATCGCAGATGTCCCAGGCTTTCAGCTGGGACAGTTCAGTAGAGGCAGGATTTTCCAAAAACTGTTCCCTAGGTTGCCTTGTATTTTCGTATGAAGAACCTTAGACGAGAATCTATCAGAAGTAATATACCACATCAGATGAAGTGAACTAGTGCAATGAAAACATTTATATTTAATGTAAACCCATCTCCAGCCATTGGTAATCAAGGCCTGATCCAAAAAAAACCACCTCCTGAAGCCCCTGAAGAACAGGATTACTCCTTGAGATGGAGGAGTCTTTCGCAAGATTATTTATACACAGGTGTGTAAGTCCAATGCAAACGATAAAGAAACATATAGTTCAGCTCTAACATAAGTTAACTGATTCAGCCAAAGGCAAGTACAGTAACTGCACGCTCTCTCATTTTCTTCTATTTCACCTTCCTCCCAATTCTGTAGCTATGCCATTCCCCTATATGTGAGATTCTACCTTTCTTCACTTATTCCTTCTGCTTTTATTACTGACCAAACCGGTCTTGGTGTTTGAGTAAAGATGCAACTCAATAACCAACATTTCCTTGCTCAGTAGTGTTTAGTTTATAGCTTCAGGAAACAACTAGGAGCCCTGTACATGGAAACTCTTGAGAGTGCAAAGAGAGAGGAATTCCTAGGATCAGGTCCACATCACATTTTCAAGCTCTTAAATAAAAGGGAAAAAGTTTTTAAACCAAAACCAAACCAAACAGAAAAAGCCAACAAACCAACAAAAAAAAATAACAAACCAGAACCTTTTTTTAAAAAAAATCTGTATGAAGGTAATGTGTCACTGTATATGATCTGCTTCATACACTTGAACGGCAGAAGTCAAATACCCTGAAGCAATCTTAAAGTCACACTGTTTGAAAAATAGCATTTCATAGAGAAAACACTGATTGTACTTTAAGAAATGTATTTCTTTTTTGAACAATTAGTCATCACTTAGACCTGAGCCTGCAAAACCTTTAGGCTGAGCCCTGTTGTTTTGTGCTAGTCAGCCTGAGCTTTGCTACTGCAGCCACAGCCTCGTGCTGCTCATTGCCAAGACAGAGGTCTGAGGTTACCGTCATCAGTAACTGCAGGCTTGTACTACTCGTGTCAGAGCTTTTTGCCTGCTGCCTTCTTCAAATACTTCCTTGCAGGTTCAGATAGGGACAAAGCAGCGAACATGTTGGAGGTTGTCACTGCTCCATGCCTTGCGCTTCTGTAACACTGCCCGACGTGTCCCAAGTGAAAACTAGCCATTAACTGTGCCTAAAGAGGCTTTTAGCTGCCGTGGTCTTCATTACATCCTACTAACAACCAAGAAAGAACCCTGGCAGGGGCCGAGCATGCCTTTGGGAGGCTCCAACAATGAAAGCAGCAAAGTGTTCAAACAAGTGTTTCATTGTCTCTCTCAATTAAGCAGACAATATTGCACCGTTACTGCTGTAAGTACTTTGCCATGCCAAATTGTGCTGTTTTGCCTCTCGGCACTCACTCATGTCTGTAATAAATAAGGGCAAGCGTGAGCAGCTTTGCATTTTAAGTAACCTTTAGGCACTGCATGCTGGAGCAGAAAGTGCCCCTCTGAGCCTGAACAGAAGCTGGTCCAGTCATGTCCAATCGCAGCCAGCCCAGACGGGACACTGCAGAGCAGAGCAAGTGGGCGAGTATACAGTCCCATTACCTCAAAATAATCTGCCACCAGCCTACAGCTCTGGGACTAGAAAACAGATGTCAACCCCCATACGTCTTCAGCAATCCTTCATAGATCTTTCTTCCATGAACATGAAAAGGCAGACCAGGGTCCTTAGTCACTGCAGCAGCCTGTGGCGGCTATGAGTTTCACACTCAGTTCAGAAGATGGTGGAAGAGCAGCTGCTTAGTTGGTGGGAAATCCCTGATCAAGCAAGGCAGTGGCTGCTGTAAAAGGGCAGATGGAGGGAGAGGAGGGAGACCGATTGCTTTGGTGAAGACTCACCCTTCCCAATAGGGCCTTTTGCCAGCATTATCTTGTCTTCCTTTGTGATCAGCAAAACCAACAATTTTTATATCCTTTCTTCATAGCCTGTCTCATTTCCAGATGTCTCTGGCATCTGTTTTCTTCATAGGAGAAGCAGTGTGCTCATGGCCTTTCACTTGGACGTAGCAAAATTCACCTCTTGGCATTTGCTGCTGGCAGAGAGCAGTGCAGCAGAGCAGGTTGACTCACCCTATTTCTGATTCACTTAAAGGAAAACTGATGTCCCTGTCACAGCAGAGCAATGCCTGTGAAAATGGTGGGAGAATAGCATTACCACTTGTTTCCAAGAGCCCTTGACCACCACGACTTAGAGCTGCCCTCTCATTATACAAAGCGTAGCAACAATAAGATATTTTCAGTATTATTGCAGTGATCAGTCAAATGATTCCAGTGACTGGTTTTGTGCTTTTTTTTGCTTGGTTTGGCCAATGTGCATTTTGCTTGCCACATGGAAAATATGAAAAAAACAAGCTTACTCTGAATTTCAGCAAAGATGAGTAAACACAAGTGCAGCACAGTAGAAAAATGTGCTTGGACTTAAGAGTTTTCTTGGGCTCATCTTAAACTGAAGCAGTAAGATCTATATAAATGCACACTAAAGCATCTGCTGGTTCTTAGAGACACATGGTAAAGTAACTGTTTGAAACTAGAAATAACAGTAGACATTTCTGAGGTACCACACTTCAGGCTATGATACCACCAAAGGTAAGTTGATTTGAGAAGTAAGAAATCGAATCATAGAATTGTCAGGGTTGGAAGGGACCTTAAAGTTCACAGTAGACATTTCTGAGGTACCACACTTCAGGCTGTGATACCACCAATGGTAAGTTGATTTGAGAAGTAAGAAATCAAATCATAGAATCATAGAATTGTCAGGGTTGGAAGGGACCTTAAAGTTCTCTAGTTCCAACCGCCCCACCATGGGGAGGAACATCTCCCACTAGACCAGGTTGCCCAGAGGCCCATTGAGCCTGGCCTTAAAAATTTCCAGGGATGGGGCTTCCACCACCTCTCTGGGCAACCTGTTCCAGTGTCTCACCACCCTCATGGTGAAGAACTTCCTAACGTCCAATCTGAACTGATCCATCTCTAGCTTTAATCCATTCCCCCTAGTTCTATCACTACCTGACATCCTAAAAAGCCCCTCATCAGCTTTCATGTAGCCCCCTTGAGATACTGGAAGGCCACAATAAGGTCTCCTCAAAGCCTTCTTTTCTGCAGACTGAACAGCCCCAACTCAGTCTGTCTTCATAGGAGAGGTGCTTGTGGCCCTTCTCTGGACAGGGTCCAGCACATCCATATCTTTTTTGTGCTGTGGGCTCCAGAACTGGATGCAGTACTCCAGGTGGGGTCTCACAAGTGTGGAGTAGAGGGGGAGAATCACCTCCCCTGACCTGCTGCTGCTGGGCCAGAGAATATTCAAACAACCTCTGATCAGACAGGTGATTAACCAGCTCTGCTCAACCAAAAAGCCCTCTTCCACTTGAATAAGGGATTTTATCAAACAGCTGTTGTAGGAAAGCCCTTGATCTCCCAATAAGAAATTCTTAAATAATTTCAAGATCAAATACATTCAGTTCTGCTTCTGAGGACTCTAGTACTCTCTCTCAGACACATAGAGATTTTTTTGCTTTGATTTTTTTTCCAAGTTCAGTTCCACATTTGTGTCAGTTTTGAAGAAAAATGCACAGCACTTTTTGATTGAGAAGTTGAAACACAGGTATTGGTGGAGGTAAGACGTGTTAGACTGGATGAACTCCAGCACAAACCTTGTGCACATCTCAGGGACTCTATAGCATTGCAGGAGAGATGAGCAGAAGGCTGAAACTATGTTTATTCTTTTTCTTCTCCCCTTAGACTCCCAAAGGTTCCTGTCTGGAGTCGGTGAAGATTGCCATTGATACTGGTTATCGCCATATCGATGGTGCCTTTGTCTACTTCAATGAGCATGAAGTGGGGCAAGCCATCCGGGAGAAGATTGCTGAAGGAAAGATCAAGCGAGAAGACATTTTTTACTGTGGCAAGGTGAGAAGATGTGCTCAGATTATTTACACTGAATCCAGGATCTGTATGAATGGGCTTTCTTAAGAATCCTAGTGGTCAATGTAACTGGCATGTTTCCAGATCAAACATCTTTATTTTTCTTTTCTAGCACTACCAGAATGCCGCAGAGCTTTACGAGCACTAGATCTCCTGTTAAGCACAAGAATCACTGTTGTTCTGAATCTAAAGCTCTGTTAGCAACGGGAGCCATGCAATATGCATTCTGCCTAGCGCTGTAGGAACCTGCAAGTTCAGACCATTACAGCGCTCAATGGTGCTGTCTAAGCTGTTACGGTCCCACATGTTGCGCTGGCATACACATTTGTATAGTCACACACCAATCTGGACAATGATCCTGAAAATGAGTTGCTTTCTGTTAGAGCAATTCCCTGTACAGGTTTGCCATGAGATTGCACAAGGAAAGGGGTGGGAGCAAGCACGTGCATGCAAGTGTCTGTGTATGGGAGAATAGCAAATGCTTACATTGGTACTACTGCCAGAATATTACTCATCAAGTTACACCCTTAGTTACTGTATCACCTGTCATTAAAATGTTCTAGGATGATGAATCAACTTGGAGAGAAGATGTCATCTCACTTCTAGTCTAGAGGAGCAAGGCTTGAGCAATGCATGAGCTAGGTAATGTTTTGAAGTCTTAGCTGTAAGAGTTGATTCTCTCCCAGAAGAAGGAAATCCCTTGTCTGATCAAGTGTCCAACAAAAGCCATTACATCTGTGACTATATCCCAGGTATAACAGAGAGAGCTCTTATATCTTATAAAGATGAGATGGCCCCAGAAAGTTCATGGTGCCTGTCCAGTTCTAATGGAGTTCATGGCCTCAAGTTCCCTTCCTGCAGTGTTTTTTTGAACATATCAGCCTAATATTTTCCCTTTCTCCTTTCCCAAATAAGACGTAATCCACAAGAGTTACTTAACAGCCTTGGAAATAAATACCACAGTTCCTAGAGTGAAAGATCCCATGGGATAAAAGGCCCATTTCACTGTGAGCAATTTATTTAAGCTCTATGGTCTGGGAAACGAAACTTCAGATTGTGTAGTTTGCAGATTGAGTGGATTTTCAGCAGCTATGGACCAGTTTCTAAGTACAGCAACTTCCAATCTCTAAAGCATGCAACTCTCTTCCAAATTCGCTGCTTGGTTCTCGCAGTAACAACCTTATGATCCTGAGAACAGCTTCACATCTTCAAATTTTCCACCTTTGTCAGAATAGTCTCTCAGTCTCTCATACGCCAAATATGTTGATTTGGATAGGTCAAAATACTTTGTTTCATCTGTTTTATAGTTTCATTACTACAAATTACCAGTAATATTTCAAATGAAAAATACAAAGTTGTGCCAAAAGGTTAGAACCAGATGTCTCAACAGTTTTGAGTCTTTTAACCTCCCCAGCTGCTTCCCCTGCAGTTTGTTGTCCTAAGCCTTTAGGTTCTGTGAAAATGCATCTCTGGATAAAATTTCCAAACTTACTTTATTTACTGAGCCTTTCTATATTCAGTTGTCTGATCTAACCACTAGGTAATTTTCTGAATTCATAACTACCTAAACCTTGAGCCATCTGTGAAACAACACTGGATTTCAATTGTTTCAGTTTTTCCCTAAAGTGTAGATCCCGCAAGTCACAGGGCTGCAGCACGCAGTACCACAAGAGTCAATGCCTGTGGTTCCAGCCTGTCATGTGACTGTGAGATGGAACACGTGGATTTATCTTCATTTTGTACTGTCTGTGCTTGACAAACTTCAGGTGCTCAGGGCGATAGTTAATTAGAGCATCTCTGTAGTCTTTAAAGAGTTCAAAGGCAGAAGTGGAAAATATCCTGCAACCAATTCAATCCAGTCATAAATAACAGGATTTTCACAGGTTTCACTGAACATTTTCACAGCAGCTCTGAACTCCACACTGAATGTCCCTTGCCTCATAAGCTTATACATCCTATGAACTACAGGCAAATATCAACCCACCGATAGATACATCAGCCACTGATGGGTAACCTACTGATATGAACTGTGGCATCTTCTGGGATGCATGGCAGATGCAGTGCCCCATTCTTGAAAGCAGCCTGCACATCAAAAGTTGGTTTGTTTTCAGCCTTAATGACATCACAAGTACTAGAAATTCCCCAGACCCCTTGCAGACTCAAGCCCTTCGTGCAGATCTTTCCTTGAGCAAGGATGATGCAAACTGAAGGCCGGTCTATCAGCAGAGACTGACAAGAACAGCCCTGCTGAGTGACGCTCTTACTGGAATAGTGACTTGGTGCAATTGGGCTGCATCTGCCAGTTTAAATCATCAGCACTTGCACTTGGCTCTGGCTGCTGGCTGGCTGATCAGGCAAGGCAGCTCAGCATCCAGAAATTTTAGAGGTTTTATATCAACTGCCAACATCTCACTTGGCTTATACAGCAAGACCTTTCTGGTCTCCTCTTTCATCCCAGGATATTTCTTTCATTAAACTAGAAGTAACATTTCCAGGAAAAGCGGTGTCCTGGAATGCCAAAGCCAGCTGGCAGCTTTGACTGCTCAAACTTCTACATGGGTTCTACTTAGGTAGATAATACAATAACTTGTACAAATCATGAAAAGTTATGAAATGCTTATGTTTCCATGGCATCCGTTTATTAACATAGTGCAAATGTTTACTATTTCTAAAGGCTGTTTCTTTATAACCTCTGCAGCTTTTAAAGGGAAGTATATTCACTGGCAAATGCTGAGCTCAGTAGTGCTGTGGTAGAAAGGGTGCTTGGAAAAAAGGTGCTTCTAAACTACCAACATACCTTGGATTACTTAATTTGTAGAACACAGTAATCAAACAAACTGAACATGAAGGGTATATAGACTCATTTCCTTACTTATATTTAATCCCAAAACAATATCTCATTTTACATGTGATATGCTTAAAAAACATGCAGATCGAGGGCTTTCAGGAAATCCAGTGGAACAGCTTAAAACTCTGAAAGCAGGTCCTTGGTGCCTTTGCTGTAGTACACTTCAGCCTATGTAACCACTATCTAGTTATCGAAAACTCTTCATGCCTTGCAACATACAGCTAGGGAAGACCTAGTATCAATTTCCAGGTGCCAAACTCTCTTTTGCTTTGTTAGCTTAGGGCAGGGTCAGATACACTGCTCTCAATACAGCTGAACTTCAAGATAATGTGTCCTTGCCTCTGCTGGCATTGCTGAGCAGACAGTTATTCCCCAAGAAAACAATAATTTGGTTTAAAAACCCAAACATTTAAAATACTTTAAAAGTTTCCCAGGCTATGTTCTTTGACACCTATAATCATTATCTTCTCCTGAAAATGTCAATTCAAGTATATTCTGTCTCAAGAACAAATTCATTCTATACCTTGGCATGCAGTGACTGTAAGCTTTGGTGGCAGAACTGGCTAGAAAATTACCATACTAACAAACAGCAGTTTTTTCCAGCCAATAAATGTGAGTAAAACCTCAGCATGACCCACACGTCAGTTTTATGCACTCAAAAAAGAAAATAAAGCAGCCTAGCTTATTGTGTGCAAACAAATGGCACTTGAAATCTATTGTGTGTTAATTCTGTTTTTTGTCATTTTTAACTGCAGCAATCAGTTTACAAAGAGCTCTTGGTTACTAATTACCATGTTATGGTTTTATTCTTGCAAGAGATTTGCATCAGCAGAGTTCAGTTTGAGATAGTACCCTAAGCTAATCTACTAAGCTCACTCCATGGCAACCTCAGGGCATAACCCTGCAAGGAAGCAGTTGTGATTGAAGAGGTTGAAAAGGCTGTGCTTTAACTAGTCACACCTGCATTACAGTGACTAAACAACAATACATCTTTCAGTGAGGATGAGGGAGTAAACTAAAACTTCCCTAGGTCAGGAAGTCACTCAGGCTCCACGACCACAGGAGAAAACCAAAAGATTCTCTTTGTGCTGGGTGCTTGGCTGTTCAACAGCTAACTCACGTGGTCTGAGCTTCTGCCTTCAGGCATAAAACTGACCACAGATTTCTTGTGGGAACAAAGTTTTCCAGTGAAAGCACATGCTTGGAAAGTTCAGAAAGCGAAAGGAATCTGCCTAAGTTCATTGAGCAACAGTTTGCAAGGCACTCAGGAGAACCTCTCTTGTAATAAATGAAGATGCAACAGCTTTACTGGGTCAGCACTGAGACAATCTTGGGCAAGGATTCCTGCCTTGATCTCTACATCTGCCTCTGGCAGAGGACAGGATCAGGCCCCTCACCTTTGTCTCACAGTGATGTAGACCAGAATGTCTTTGCACCGCCCATAAGGTGCGGCATCAGCTGGAGGATGCTCACTGTTCCTCATAGCACCCAAAATAAGACCCTGTGCTTGCCTCCTCAGTTGTGGAATACCTGCCACCCTCCAGAGCTGGTGCGTCCTACACTGGAGAAAACCCTGAAGATCCTGCAGCTGGACTATGTTGACCTCTACATTATTGAGCTGCCAATGGCTTTCAAGGTAAAAAGAAAAATTGCCCCTCAAAAACTGCTTGATGAGCTTGAACCAAGGTTTCCATCTAGCATCTTCCTTGCAGCTTCCAGTCCATGCTGAAAACAGCACTTTGGCCAGATAATGTTTGATATGTACTGCATGTATACATTTCTGTGCACTACCCACACAAAAGGAGAGGCTCATGGGTGGTGTGAGAACAGCTACTGACAGCTGTAGCATGGAATCTCTCCACTGCAAGGACAGGTCTCCTAACTGGGGTTGAACACTTTCTATGCTGAAGAATTACTGTAGCTTCCTGAAGCAGCACATGCAGCTTCATCCTCTCTGAGCTGCGAGGAGGGAGTCACTGGAGAATAGTGGTTAGACAAAGCACTGAAGGGTTAGGGGCAAGGTCTGGAGGGGGAAAATGAAAGGGAAAAACCCCCACTTTGTTGATTTCCCTATTCTGTCCCAAAAAACCAAACAGCCTCAGTAGTATTAAAGCCACTGGGCAAATTGTGGTTATGGTCTTAATCTCCCTAACTCCAGTACTCTGCTCAGACAGCTTCAGTACATCACAGTTGTTCCCAGTCCATCTCTGGCTCTCAAAGGTCACAAAAGATAAAGCCTGATATTCCTTCTAACTGCTGCCTCTGGGCAACTTGTAGCCAAATCCTTTGAATGCATGGAGCTCACATCCGAGTTGCATGTCTTCCTTGCAGCAAGTTCTTACAAGTCCCCAAGCTTTCTGGTATCACAGCGATTTGTACCTTGCTTTTATGATTTTCCTCTGCAAGTACATGATATAAAGGTAAATTCAATAATAGTGAAATTAGAAGAATAAGATTCACAACTTGCATGGGTTTGAGCCAATTAAATCCTTTTTCTTAGAGAGAATAGGCAATTAGGTGGCTAATCGCTTCTGCAGGATGTTTAAGCTCTAAGCTGACCTCTTTTTGCAAGGAAAGTAGTTCTCTGATTATTAAAATAGTATTTTACTGTGGACTCCATACTACCAGAAACATTAGATATGAAATAATTTACCAATAAAGCAACCACCCTAGACCTGCAGGATTTTTTCCCCAAGGAAGACATATCTCATTAAGACTTGTATAGGGGTATATGGACTCACACATTAAAACTTTATTTATACAGTCCCGTGCATGGAATCCTTTTGGGTAAGTTTTTAAAAGTTTCCCACCATTTGCAATTTCCTGCTTCCCTTTGCTTGTGTTTGTATTCTCTAGTAGTTCATTCTCCCACATAGTGAAGGTCATTGTCTCACAATATAAAGATACAGACAGCTGGCTTTAAAGTAAATGTACATCTGAATCCCTGAGGCCTGTATCAACAATCTGGGTTGTTAAAGGAGTAGCAGTCCTGGAGATTCATTCATGTCTCCCCTCGAGAAGAAAGAAAAAGAGAAGCTGCTTTCTGCCTGAAAAATATACATTTTTCTGCATCAAATACAGGAAAAAAAAAGGAAAAAAAAGAAAAAACAAACAAAACAGAACCCCACACTTTTGCAATGGTAGCAGGTTTTCTTTCTTTGCTCCCTCTCTTGCAAATATACCCATCCCTTCCTTTTGGTGAGGAGTGTGCAGGTGAAATGCTAAAAATCTCCTGTTCTACCATACTCTGCAACCACCAGTGCTTTCCCACCTCCCCTTCTCACAAAAGCAATCTCTGTTTGAAACCAGTGAAATACTTGAGACAAAACTTACAGTCCCACTCTGAAACCAGTAATAAAAAAAACATGGCCCTGCAGAGTCCAGTGGTCAAAGATGCCATAGGGTCTTTCAGGCAGAGTAATAGAAATCTTGTTTCAGAGATTCAAAATAATGATAGCAACAGAGGAAAAATGGAGGAATAAATTAGCTAGTGTAATTGCTGTCTATTGACTACTATAAAAAGTCATGTTGAACAGAAGTTAATGAATTAGAAGTGGAACAGAGTAAAAAGGTCTTGAATTCAGACTCATCCCCTAAACTTGAAGTCCAGCAATTATGTGTTGAGCTTGCAATCCTTGAAGAATCTGCTGGACTATCATTAGAATGAATGGTTTGTTCCAAAATACCATAGGCTGGTTTTCTAAATAGTGCTAAATTGTGGTGGCAAACAGTTTTCCTTCTAAGAGAAAATGTACCCAATAGCCACCTCTCTCCTTCTGGTCAACTTTTTTTTTTTTTTTTTTAAGGAAGATAGAGCAACAAAGGCCACAAGTCAACTTTGTGGAATCCATTAAGGGAAACCAGCACATTTGGAGGCAATGGGCTTATGCCTGTAACTTAGACCTTGGCCTCTGAAATGTGAGGCTGTGTTTTCCTTAGGCTCACTTTTCCCATGAAATGCCTTGAATTTGAACTTCTTGACTGAGCTGGGAGGTGCCAGTTACTGATCATATTAGTCACAGCTGCATGTTCCCAAGGAGTTACCATGTCAACATCTTGTACCCAGACCTTTGAAATGCAGCATTTGGCAGTTCAGATCAAATGTCAAACATCACTGAAGGGTTTTTATGAAAAAAAAAAGTGAAATTGCAATCAGACAAAAGGGAGAAAAGTGTTAACACATTGCCTGAAGCAGCAGTGAAATTACCAGCAAATAAGAGAAAGCTGTGCTTGTGAGATATCAGCTCTTAAATCTCTAAAGACTTGTTTATGGCCTATAGAGATAGGAAGAAAGAAATCCTAGTGCCCAAGAAAGGTGGATAATGCACTTCAAGGGTTCACAGCCTGTGCTATAGCTATGCTCATAGCCCTTTACTACAACTAAGTAGCTCGTGGAAATGGTCCCTCTAACTGTTGGGAGCTGGATTGAGCCAGTACCCTTTCCAGGTGTCCAGGGCACAACCAGGATCAGGAGAAGGGATGGGAAGAAATGGAAGAAAATAAGGGTTGGTACTCTAACCCAGCTTTCAGGAAGGAGACTAATCCTTTGAATTCCATAATGCAAAAGTCAAAAGTTTATTGAAAAACCAGGCCATCCGGGAACCCCTGAGTGTGCACTCATGTGACAGTTCGGAAGTGTATCCAAGGATGATCCAGCAGTGGAGGATGTGGTAAGCCCAGCATGAATGACCTGTTGAACTTAAGAGTGTTCCAGAAAGCTTTGAATCTTTTTTGTTGTTGTTTGTTTGCTAGCAGAATCTCAGTCTGTGGAAAAATCTTTGCTCAGAGGAGTGAAAATTTTTCTTTAAAGCACAGAAGTGTGGTTTTACTTTTCAGCCTGGAGACACGATCTACCCAAAAGATGAAAACGGAAAGTTTATCTACCATGAGACAGACCTATGTGCCACTTGGGAGGTAAGCCAACACAACAACCACCCATATATGCCTTAAAACCACAGATTCTCATTCTTGATTTGCTCATGGCCTTCATAAACAGAGCTGAGGCATGTTGACAAGGCAAATGGCAATCAAATTCTACTACCTCTATGAATAAATTTTAATTCTGTCCCTAAGGATGTTGCTTCTTGCCATCACTTGATTATTTTATAACAAAAAGAAATGGTTGAAGTATCTGACATCCACATTCTTTCTTTCACAGTGCACTTTACATCTGCTAGTTGAGCTATATGTATGTTTCTACCTATCTTTCCTCTTTATCAGATCTTTACAGCAAGAGAAAGTTTGAGTCCTAAGAATATCCTCCTCAGAACAAAACAAGCTTTTCACTTTCAAGAAAAATAATAGAATTTGGCCTAAAGCTCACCATAACAAATACCCACCAGAAAAAAATCAAAAAAAAAACCAAAACAAAACAAAACCCTGGCCATCAGAACAAGTTCACTCACTTCTAAATTTGATTAGTAGAAAAACCTTGTGGTCTTCATCTGATAAGAAAATTTAGAGGGAAGTAGCATTTGCCTTAAAGATTGTATTTTAAGTTTGGGTTACCATAGACAGATGTCTACTTAAGCCTACTGCCACTTGGCTTTAGGATCTCAGGTGAAGCAGAAAGTGAGATTAGCAATCTCCTCACACTCCTGCCTTTCAAAGCATTAGACATGCTGATTCATGGCCAAAGCTTGTCAGGTTTCCTTCTGCACCAGATCTGCTGCAAAAGCATTACTAATTCAACCCTGGTTTACAGAAAGAGAAATAATATGGACCGCTATACACTCTACTTCAGCTTGCACTGTCCAGAGCTGGATAGTCACGTCCCAGTTTAGCTTTACTTGAGGTGTGTATTGAGAATGGGTGAAATTCTGAGTGAAAATTTAGAGCAGGAGAAAGCCCAGGCCAGGCTTTATCTGGCAGCTGAGCCACCCAGGCTGGGTCTCAGGGGGAATGGGAACTTCCTCCTTAACTGTTTCTGTTAGCCTTGTCTTTGGCTGATGCAGTTCACTCCTCTCTCTTCCACAGGCTAGTTGCTCAGATGTTGAAACCAACAGCTGTCCTAACACTGTTATATTTTTTTTTATCTTCAAGCTGGTGATTATTGTAAAGGATTTATTGTAGCAGATCATTCTCTTCAGCTAATAAGCCAAGAGAAAAATAGGTGATGATGAATGTCTGCAAATAATAGCATCAATCTAAATAAAACTGGCGAAACTCAAACTAGATAATTTCACCCCCTCAGCATGGTGCTAGCAGGCAAGAATAGCTCCAGATGACTGTATTTGCTGACTTGTCATCAAGTGATACAAAGCATATGAGGCCAAGTAGAGGTCATCAAATACATGGTGCCTCTTTACCTCCCTGCTTTCAGCTCCTGAGGCACAGAAAAGAATAACAAAATGGGCAGGAGGGACATGCAGCTCCACAGTGGGGTCTGGTCTGCCTTAAACAGTCACTGAATCACTTGTGTGCAGAGATTCTGGGAACAAAGGGGAGTACTGTAGAAAAGGATCCACCTTCCCCTTAACAGCCCAGCAGATGAAGCTAATGAAGACCAGGGCATGTATTCATAAGGCTTTCTTGGCTATTAGGATTTGTCTGAAGTTCAGAATATCTAGAATTCCTCTCCCCCTTGTTTTTCTTTTTAATACTTTATACTACACTGAAGTTTTCCATGATGATTCTGTGATGTGCCTTGCCAGATATTTAAGGGATTTCACTCGATAGAGGCTTCATATGAAAAATAGTTGTATAATCAAAAGGAATAAATTGACTTATCAACGAAGCAATCTGTTTTGTTCACTCTCCCATCTCCAGCTTTGAGGCAGTGCTAAAGCAGCGTAAAGTAAGCAAAACTCTTTGAAAGCAGATGTCTGGCACTTAAGTATCTATATCTCATGTTAATCTTTTTGCTCTCCAGACAAATTCTACCCTCACAGGAGGTATAAAACATTAGGGCTTGGTCTGGAAAGCGGGTCTACACAGGAATGGAGTTAGAGGGCACCAGCCCTCATGCTAATAGAGCTGTTAGTTCTGCCGCAGCAAAGGTTTTCCTGCAGACTCAAGAATGGAGCATCTTCCACCTAGCTCTAAAATGCACACTCCAAGAAATCAAGCCAACATGTGGGACTCCACTCATCTTTGCTTTCTTTGCAGGCTATGGAAGCATGTAAAGATGCAGGCTTGGCAAAGTCTATTGGAGTATCCAATTTCAACCGCAGGCAGCTGGAGATGATTCTGAACAAGCCAGGACTTAAGTACAAACCTGTCAGCAACCAGGTAAGACTGCAAGCCAAGGGCAGCACCTACCATGGTGCCGCTGCCTTGTAGGGAATGCAGAAGCCACACGTGGCCTAAGCCACCACGTGCAGAAAGGTGAGGTATACTTTGCCACAGATGCTGCCCTCCATACTGTCACCGTTCCATTTCTAGCTTGAAGATATTACTTACCCTATCTAGGCTAAAGATAAATATTTGAAGGTGCTGGAACAATCGTTTCCCTTGGTTCCTGCTCCAGGACTGTAAAATTGGCGCCTTTGTACTGAAGTTCTGTAGTGAGGTTAAACACTGTGTCAATGAAGATCTTAAATCTCTGCCATGTACTTTAAGTCCAAAAAATTGCCAAGACAAACCATTCAGAGCTAACTAGTTCTCAGTGAAGCCACGTCCACCTCAGCTGACACCAAACCAAAATACCCCTCAGGGATTCTGCATCACTCTAAGCTTCTCGAGTTTAAAGGCCATTAGAAGTAACTCTTAAATTTCCTGTACTTGCTTTCTTGTGCCTTTCCCATAAGATATCAGTAGGACTTAGAGAAGAACCTAAATTTAAGAGGAAACACCATTAAGTGACTGACTTGAGATGAACAAGCCCTTGAAGATGATAGGCATATCCGACTTAAATTACAGTAGCAGGGCTCAGAGAAGGTGGTAAGTGGCAGTGACCTATCTGAATGCCCAATACTTTCGGCTCCGGCATTTGGCAGCTCACTGTGTTTCCTAGAAATCACTGGGAAGCTCTTTTGACTCATCTGGCACAAACAAATATCCATGTTAGCAGTATCACAGAAGAGGCCAGAAACCAACTGGGACCAACTTCTTACCCTCATCACATGGCCTAGAGGACTGGGATTGATGTGAGACAAGGCAGGGAGGCTAGCCATAGCCATCATTTCTGTCCTTGGCCTGCAGTGAAAGGCAGCCTCTGAGAGGAGGAAATTCCAGCACCTTTCACTGGTATTAACATGCCCAGCAGGTGCAAAATGCAATTGCGTTCCTGGCGTGCCCCTAAGACTGAGCGTTGCTGATGCTTCTTGGGGTCAAGGAAGACCAGGCAAAAGATTAAGCCCAGCTTAGGGCGGTGAGCCACCAAGCACAGATGTGCCAGCTAGCTTCAGACTGTCTGCATACAGTGGTTGCTCTGTCACCTTGTAGACATCCCTTTCCCAGAGACTGAGGACACAGCCAGAAAATCCCTGTCTGTAAGGGAATGATGCACAGTATTTGCAGTGTGTGAGGGCAGAGCTTGTAACAAGGTTGTAACCGTTATGGAGATGTCTCACCTTTTATATGTGCCTCCCTCACCTTTCTATCTGGGACAGCTTATGCCAACACTTCCCATAGGAACAACATCAGATTAGTCACCCTAAATGCAAGAGGCAGAGAAACAAAGATCTAACCCACACAAGATGAGTTGCCTTCTGAGCCTACTTCTCTAGTGAGCTTCCCTCACTTCCATCCCTTCTACTTAGAGCCACCTTTCCACTGCGGGCCAATAAAAAGTTCTCTGCAGCCAAATTGTAATAACAAATGTTGATCTGCTGTCCAACAAACAAAGAAAAAAAACCATCACCCAGTAACATACAGTTTGAACAGTAACCACAGACTGAGTTTCCCTATTCCTTAACTCACATGTATCCTTTCCTGAAAGCATCACCTGGTCTGTAGCTCTTACAAATATTGGGACACCATCTGGTTCTGTATCTGGTCCTGTTGATTAATCATTCTTTTTATGTTGCTCTTGCAGGTCGAATGCCACCCCTATTTCACTCAGCCCAAACTATTAGAATTTTGCAGACAGCATGACATTGTTATCGTTGGGTACAGCCCACTGGGAACCTCAAGAGATGAAACATGGTAAGTCCCAATGTTACTTTCGAATAGAAGGACAATATCCAGGAAAAAAAAAAAAAAACACAACAAAACAGTTCTTCACTGCTGGGTCTCTGTGCAAAATACCTTTGTCTCCATTTTTCAAAGCAACTTTGAACTTCAGTGTCTAAATATTACTATCGTGAATTAAACTTGCAACACTTCTGCTGCATGCCGTCATCAAAAAATGCCAGATGTCTGTATAGGAATGTCTCCTGTAACTGTCAAGGCTTAGGTGAGGAAGTAGAAACTAAGTCAACATTAGGACATCAAATAGGAAATTGCCTTTGACAACCCAGCAACCTAAATGCCAAATCTTTTCTCTCATCTTTCACACTACTTGTCAAAAAAGTACAGTATTCTGTCCACAAACGGGTAGATGCCTCTATGTTTTGACGTTAAAGGTAAGGGGTTTTTTTGTTTTTCTTTTTTTTTCTCCAATTTTCTTCCAGGGTAAATGTGTCCTCCCCTCCTTTACTGAATGATCCAGTGCTGAATGCCATTGGCAAAAAGTACAACAAGACAGCTGCACAGGTTGCTTTGCGTTTCAACATCCAGCGAGGCATCGTGGTCATCCCAAAAAGCTTCAATCCACAACGCATCAGAGAGAATTTCCAGGTAAATTTGTGCTCCAACGGTGCATGGATGAATCCACTTACATTGGCTTAGCCCCTATAGAAGGTTATTTTTCCATTTATTTCTGTAGACATAAGGCTTGACTAATGTCAAGCTTCGACACATTTGATGCTGTTTGTTCCCATAACTTAATGGCACCATGATGTGACAATAATAGAGCAAACTAGAGAGGAAGTTTTGCTTTTAACCCTCTGGAATAGCTAAAGTTCCAACCCGCTGGTATATCCAGAGCCCCAGCTGCCACAGTGAGCAGCACAAGCGAGATGAAGTAATTCAGCAGGTCAGCAGCCCAAGATTGCTGTCTGTAGGTGTTCAGGAACAACTGACTTGTTCTGTCCAGTCTTCAGGCATGGGGCAGCTTTGTTTGGGAAGGGTTTTTGCGAACAGGTGTGCCAGAAAGCATCTGGCTGAAGAACCTGTTCCTGTGGCCCTTGCAGCCCTCAGTACCCTGAGCAGCTCCCCTGCTTTCCCTATCATGTATTGCTTTCAAAGCTGATGGCCCACTACTTGCCAAGCTACCTTCCTCTTCTGGGAAAAAAGCATAAGCAAATGTGACTGGACTTCTCCAGATCCTCAAGACTCTCCTATAAATGCAAGCAAGTATGGATTTGGGGGGGCAAGTTGGGGGACAGATGTGGAGGGTTGTAATTCTGGAATCTGGAATGTATGAATGCTGTTTATAACAAGAAGTGCTAACTTATTCCTCATATCTCTTTTCATTAGATCTTTGACTTCTCCCTCACCGAGAAAGAGATGAAAGAAATTGAAGCCCTGAACAAAAACGTTCGTTATGTGGAATTGCTGATGTAAGTCCAAGAGAAACCCTAGATCCTCACAGAACATTCCTATCTTTGCAGAAGACTAAAGAAAACATTCTATCACTTTATTATTTTTTTATATATAAACAACCTTATTTTAAGGTAAGGCTTAAATATGGGAGGTCTTTAATACAGCCTGAATACGATTCTGGACCAACAGCAAAACTAAGTGTGCAATATCTGCTTACAGTTCAGATGTCAAAAGCCCACCTAGTAGAAAGTGACTGCATCTAGTCCTTCTCCTTAAACACTCTCTGCTATATGTTATAATGACAGTCTCAGCCACTCACAAGGTGTAGCTTTGCCCCTGCCTAGCAGTGTGGATATCAGCGCTGAAATTCTAGTAAGAGCATTTTCTTATCTTTCCCCTCCTTTCTGGTCTTCACTTCCAGTGCTCAGCAAGACATGTCACAACTCAAGTACAATGGCTTATGGATTGTAAATGTAGTGTTTCCAGAGGCAACTTGTCCTAAATTGCCGTCTGGAAGGACAAATAATATGAACCCTGCTACCTGAAGCCACAGGGCTAATTGAGGGGGAGCTCTGCTCCTTCTCTCTTAGTTCTTTGGGTCAGAACATCAAAATTTGCCTACTCAACTTCTGCGTAGAAGAGAATGCATCTTAGTGGCCGCAAGTGGTCAGAAACTTTTTGTCGTCTCATCTGAGAGATGAGACAATCTCCCTCTTCTGCTGTCATGTTGAGTTGTACTTTTTCTTATGGAAAGCAAAAACCAGCTTGTTTGACTGCTAGACCACTTCCTAATTATCTCTTCTAAGAACTCACAAGGCTTAGTTTCTTGCTGCTTGTGATCTAAATGTAGTTAAAACTACCCAATGTAGTTTTGCTTCATTAGAAGGCTGCACTACCCCAGAACATTCAGACTGACCCAACACCTCCTCTTCCAGGAAATGGAACTGTTTTTCCTTCAAGCTCAACAGCATCTACAGTTTCTGGCCAAGATTTATGCTTTCCCCTTTTCAGGGCACAGAGGGCATAGCCAAAATCTGGAGATTCATTTCCATGCATTTCTCTTGTTACCTTGGATTATCTGTGTCTTGCCAAACTGTAGTGTGCTCAGGCACTAAAAATAATGAAAAGCAGGAATAGCGGCATTAATAGCACTCTAAAACATTGACCATTACTCAAAATGAGGGAAATGTTGCAAAAAAACAACTAAACCACTTATTCTGCTGCATAAATATGATAGGAAATATGAACTAAGTTAAAAGCATCATAATGGAGTTCATCTTTCACTTTTAAGTTCAGCCAGGTGCTCTGAAGCTTTAGCTTCTTTAAACTTAAAATAGTCGTCCATCAATTAGCAGCACTCTGTTCCAGAAGGCTTCTCACAAAAAAAAAGAAGATTCTTAATGTGTGTTTTGGTATTTGAAATTGTTGGGTTTTCATGATAAGTTGAGCTATAACATCATTTAAACTTTTAGTGCGTATATACACAAAATGCAACCTTGATGTAAATGCAAGAGCTTTTTCCAAAAGCAAACTTAAAAGATGCACAGAAGAAGAACTTTCTAAGCCACCAGTCCCAAAAACTAAATGCTTTGCTTTATTAGACTAAATTTGGTTACAGGAGGCCACTGAGGACAAGGAAAACAGGATACATAGGATGAACATTGCCAACTAGTTTTCACAGGAGTGCCGTGTTTGGGGAAAAAGTTTAAGTACAGTCTGACCTCAACTGTGAAAAATGCTTCTTTGGAAAAGGGATGTTGCCATGTAAGGAGCAATTAAACATATATCTGCCTACTATGTGTTCTCACACTGAAGTGAGAATTGACATTGGAATTGACACTGCAATATGTATCCAGCAATACGTATCTGAAAAAGTCAAACTATCAAACATTCCTGTTAGGCAACTTTGTGCAAAACATTGGACTGCTGTCATGCAAATGCCAGCAGGAAAAGCCTTCCTTTGGCTCTTGCAGTTATCATCTACCATGGGTACTGATAAACAGGATATTGCAGTCAGTGGATTGATTTAGCAAGTTAAGCATCTGAGCAGAAAATGGAGATTTTGTAAAAATGCAAGTACTTCAGAAAAATCTTGGTCTGAAGCAGTTTCTTCTCCCCTTGGAGAAAAATCTAGAAGCACTGTGCTCAGCAAGTTTCTCATTAATCAGTCTCCTTTTTTTGTCTTGTGCTCCCAGTCCCTGCTACGGATGTTCTTCTTTACCAGTTGCACTGACTCCTCCGAGTGAATCAGTTTCACTCAAAGGACTCAGACCTTTGAACACGTGAGAACTGATTAGCGAGCATGCTCCATAGATGGAAAGTAGAGATTATGACACTGGCAACTCAGACATTGTCAATTTATACTGAAACAAAACAAGCCAAAGTGTTGTGGCTTGTTTTTTTGAACCAACTCAATCTGTTAATGTGTAAACACTTCAGCTTGGCTGCATATTGGAATGAAATGTTTTGACACAACCAATCCAAAATGTTTGATGCCTTCCTGTTAGTTAACTTCAATATTGTGAAATGTATCCTTCCCAAACTGGAACAATTCAGAGCTGGGATAAATGCCAGTATTTGTTGTGCTCCACTGTAAGGCAAAGCAACCAGCTGCCATGGTGCACCTGAGAACGCTCTTCATACACTTTTTATTTTGCTAATGGCAAGTGTTTGTCAAGCCAGGGCTTGTGGGTTAGCATCATCATCTCAAACAAACAAAAAAAGCCCACAACAAAAGACAACTACCTCTCTCTTAAGTCTGCCAATAATGGGCAAACACTCGTTTTTCACCTGCAGTTGACCCTGGGATTTTCTTCTTGCCTTTTATAATGATCCTGGATCATGCATCTTCCCTGAGCATGCAGTTTTGAAAATGAAGCCTGAAGCATCTCTGCCTTCAGCAGTATGCAGCCATGAACATCCCTTTCTTCCCCAAAGGTTCTTTATAAATATTCTGCCACTGGTGCTATTAACCTGGCGGAGCATCTAAATCTAGACTAAGCTAGAGGACAACCAGACATAGTGTAGATGTGGCAGCCGCTTGGAGAAAGCATCATACCAGATATCTGAACAAAGTCTTCTCCTTCCACAATGCACACACAGCGAACCTCTGCCCCTTGCCTACACCACTTGTACTAACATTAGTTAAACCCACCGAGTCTATTAGCAAGAATAGCTGACATCCAAACTCTTACGGTTTTTTCCCCTACCTGTCCTTACGGCATGCAGTCTCATCCTTCACTGTCCTGTCCTTAAATGGACAGGCTTACTTCCAACTCTACGGGGAAGAGTATTCAAAGCAGACCTCTTCTGAATAAGCAAAAGAGCCTTTCATGAAGGCCACCTATATACTGCAAGGAAGAGGTTTGCTAGGCACAACAACAACTGCACCAGTGATGGGATATCCTGCTTCACACAGGAAGCTCACTTGTTCAATCTGCCCTATCCACAGGTGGCGTGACCATCCAGAGTATCCCTTCAGCGATGAATACTGAAAGCAAGGTGTGTCCGGGAAGCTTCCTAACTCGGTGCCGATAAGCTTTGCTGAAAGAGACTCAACATTTGGTGCTTTGACTTCACGGGAGACTGTTCAAAATCAGCATTAAAAACATTACATGTATTTCCTCTCGTCTTGTCAGTCTCTTATTGCTACTTAAGAGCAAACCTATTTAACCTACTCTGGTTTTGGCTTAGGAAGCTTTAACTCTGCGCATTGACACTGCAAAACTAACAGCTGATAAAACTGAAGATTTCTTCTGAAAACAGGCTCACTAGTTCAAGCCAAATCATCTTCACTGAATGGCACATTCTTCGCTGAATTTGAAACAAGAAGTTCTGCTTCAGTAGATGGGAAGCAGTGTCATTTTATTTCACAGCTCAAGTGAAAGTTAAGAGTAGGGAACTAATTGGATTTTACATATATATATA